>NC_037684.1:64683025-64732987 GCF_003255815.1 Theropithecus gelada
AAAAAAAAAAAAAAAAAAAAAAAAAAAGGTAAAGTGAAAACTCCCCTTCCCATTCCATCATTTTCTCATCCCTTTCCATGGCTAGTCAGAATTATTAGTTTTTGTACATCTTCCTTTCCTCTCCCTCCCTCCCTCCCTCCCTCCCTCCCTCCCTCCCTCCCTTCCTTCCTTCCTTCCTTCCTTCCTTCCTTCCTTCCTTCCTTCCTTCTTTCCTCCCTCCTACCCACCCTTCTTGTCTTTCTCTTTTCTTTCTCTCATCAAGGTCTTACTCTGTTGCTCAGGCTGGAGTACATTGGTGCAATTGTAGCTCACTGCAGCCTCCTGGGCTCAAGGGACCCTCCCACCTCAACTGCCTGAGTAGCTGGGGCTACAGAGGTGTGCCACCACACCCAGGTAATTAATTTTTTTTTTTATAGACATAGGGTCTTGCTATGTTGCCCAGGCCGGTTTTGAACTGGCCTCAAGCGATCCTCCCACCTTGGCCTCCCAAAGTGCTAGGATTATAGGCGTGAACCACCGTGCCCTGCATTCCCTCTTTTTTGATGCATAAGTAAGCAAATAGGAATGTAAATTCTTATTCCCCCCTTTCTTTCTTTTTCTTTTTCTTTTTTTTTTGAGACAGAGTCTCACTCTGTCTCCCAGGCTGGAGTGCAATGGTGCCATCTCAGCTCACTACAACCTCCGCCTCCTGGGTTCAAGCAATTCTCCTGCCTCAGCCTCCCAAGTAGCTGGGATTACAGGCATGCACCACCATGCCCGGCTACTTTTTGTATTTTTAGTAGAGACCGGGTTTTACCATGTTGGCCAGGCTGGTCTCGAACTCCTGACCTCAGGTGATCCACCCGCTTTGGCCTCCCAAAGTGCTGGGATTACAGGCGTGAGACACTGTGCCTGGCCTATTTCCCGCTCTTTCTATACAAATTGTAGTATCCAGTATCCAGTGTTCCACACCTTGCGTTTCCTCATTTTCCATTGTACCCTGGAGACATTCCGTATAAGTTCATTGAGTCCTTTCTTGTTCTTTTCTTTTTTCTTTTTTTTTTTTAATACAGCTGCATGATATTCCCTGGATCTTAAGATAAATAACCAGTACCCTACTGATTAGCATTCAGGGTTTTTCCAGTCCTTTGTTTTTATAAACAGCACTGCAATTATATAGCATCATATGTATGCTGCTGTCCATACATGCAAGTATATCTGTAGGGTGTTTCTAGAACAGGAATTACTGGAGCAAGGCAGAAATTTTGGTAGATAATGTCACATTGCTCTTGATAGGGATTTTAATAATATGCATTCCCACTAACCATTCCCCTGCCTCCCTCAGCTTCAGTAGCAGAGTGGGTTATGAGACTTCCAGGTTTTGACAAGCTCATAGGTGAAAAATGGCATGCCAGCAGAATTTTAATGGCATGCCAGCAGAATTTTAATTTTCTTTTGCAAGTGTGGTTGAATAGCTGTGTAGGAGCCATTTGTGTTTGTATTTCAAACTTTTTCTTTCTTTTCTTTTCTTTTTTTTTTTTTGAGATGGAGTCTCACTCTGTCGCCCAGCTGGAGTGCAGTGGCGTGACCTCGGCTCACTGCAACATCCACCTCCCAGGTTCAAGCGATTCTCCTGCCTCAGCCTCCTGAGTAACTGGGACTACAGGCACGCGCCACCATGACTGGCTAATTTTTTGTATTTTTAGTAGAGATGGGGGTTTCACCATGCTGGCCAGGCTGGTCTGGAACTCCTAACCTCATGATCCACCTGCCTCGGCCTCCCAAAGTGCTGGGATTACAGGAGTGAGACACTGCGTCAGACTTTTTCATCTAAAGTGAATTGTCCTTCAAGTCCAGGCTCGGAGCGTCCCACATACATTGCAAAGTCTCTGGAATCTTTGAGAAAATATATACCTTTATTTTAAAAATAGCTTTTGGCATTCTCTGAAAATAAAAGAAGTTGCAGCTACAGGTCACCACTGAACAATGTGAAAACACTGAGGGTATTTTGAAATACGACAGAATCTGAAAAGACTAGAACCAGGTTCCCAAAAATTCATGACACTGTTTAAAACAGCCTGGCTGAGGTTAAAAGAGACTCATTGGAGTCTTTGCAAATTTAACATTATTTTTATTCCTATAATAAATATTTTCCCCATGGAATCCATCTGTATCCCTTCCCCCCAATAGCACCTGTGCTCGTCTGTATTTTTTTTTTTTTTTTTTTTTAAGACGGAGTCTCGCTCTGTCACCCAGGCTGGAGTGCAGTGGCGCGATCTTGGCTCACTGCAACCTCTGCCTCCCGGGTTCAAGCGGATATTCTGCCTCTCCCAAGTAGCTGGGACTACAGGCATGCGCCACCACGCCTGGCTAATTTTTGTATTTTTAGTAGAGACGGGGTTTCACCACATTGGCCAGGCTGATCTCAAACTCCTGACCTCGTGATCCACCCGCCTCGGCCTCCCAAAGTGCTGGGATTACAGGCGTGAGCCACCGCACCCGGCCACTTCTGTAATCTTGAAATGAGCACAGAGAAGCCCACAAATGCTTTCAAAGCAGCCTTCGCTATGTCCCAAATATCCCCTGTAGTGGGGCCCAGTTCCCCAGCGGTCCCCAGATGACCACCACTGCAGGCATTTAGGAACTAGATAAAATGTAGACTGCTATTTCTTCCCCCACAGACAGCAAATTGCTGAGAGGGGTATAGGTTGGGGGAGGTTGGGGGGGGGGTGCTCAACCGTGGGCACAGCTGGGTGCAGGCCGCCACTTATTTGAGATAATTGCTAGAGGTTTTTGTTGTTTTCCGTTGAAAGGTGTTGGTTGACTTACGGACCACAATAAACAGCCGATAGCTATCCCCGAATGACTCAGGCTAGACCCAACCTGAGACTCTTCACAGTCCCACGCGGGCGCCCCAGGCAAAGAGACCTCGGGGAGCAGCTCATGGCACCTGGGCCTCAGCATTCCTCAGTTGAGATGGCGGCGTCCCTGGCAAGCATAGCTGTTTTCCTCCCCACCCTTCCTCACCCAGCCCAGCCTGGCAATCCACCTAGGAAACTGGCCCAGCTGGTGTGGCCTCTAAATGAGTGGATGGGTCATGAGGAGGAGGACCAGCTGGGAGGGAGGTGGGAGCCCCCAGGGGTTCGTTTGCCCACATAGTTCTCAGCTGACTCAAGGCTCGCCTGTCAGGCTTCCCTTCCACTCCCTGCCACCCTTGAGAACCCTAGGACTCAAAGTTTGGATCCCTCCTTGGGCCTGGAGGGCTCAGGGGGACCTCTGGCTCCGTCCGTGGGGCGCTCTGCTGGCGTGGTGTCTATCAACAAACCCCTGTCTGGATCTGGCCTCAGCTCTCCGGGAAGAACAGTTTCTGTTCATTCTCCCAGAAATGCTGAGGCAGCCTCTGAGATCAGCTTCTCCTTCACGGAAGCCCTTCTAAGCTGGCAGGTTGGGGACAGGGAGGCCTTAGGGATGGGGTACTGTGGTGGAGGTCAGGGGTGAGTGCTGAGATGCTGGGTGCCCGTTCTGTCTGTTCCCGAGGGCAAGCCACAAATCCTGGGTGGGAATTCTGGCCTGGAGGATCCTGCCATCGACCAGCCCAGCAGGACATCTGCCGGCAGGGCTTCCTTGCCCCTGGAGGGGCCCACCTGGCTTTGAGCAAGACACCTGGCAGGTAAGGTCTGCCGCTCAGGGCTGGTGAGCCTGCAGGAGGGCAGTAACCACTCATCTTCCCAGCCTAGATGGAAGGGGAACGTGTCTGCTGAGGATTCACGTGGGGAAACGCGCTGCGCCCATGGAGTCAGCTCCAGCCTCCCTGTAGGGGTCGGGGAAGCCCAAGGCCCTCTCTGTGCCCAGGACCTCCCCTCTGCCTGCCCTCGTGTGCTTCGGAGCTTGGTGGCACCAGGGCTGCTGTGGGGCCTCCCGTCCCACCCCAGGCCACAGCCAGCCTGGCGGTCTCCCTGCTGTGCGCCTCATGCCTGCTTCCTCACCAGCAGCACCCAGGGCAGGATGGCGGCCACCACGGCCACCACGGCGATGAGCGTGATGAGCAGTAGGGCCCGCGATCGGCAGCAGAAGGCGCGGGCGGAGCGGGGCGCGGGGGAGGCCTCCGAGAGCTCGGCCAGGCTGCGGCGGGGCAGCACGCTGTCCTGCTCTCCGAGGGGCATCCCGTGGCGGCTGATGACGAAGACCTGCGACTCTTGGGGCAGGCTGGGCAGCAGGTCCAGGGGGAGCTGGGCGCTCTGGCCTGGGCTGCCCGGCGACCTGGCCTGGCCCGGGGGTGGCCTCCAGGCGGACGAGGAGGCAGCCAGGGGGTTTGTGTGACCCAGGCTGTCCAGTGGGGGCACGGAGGGCAGGGCCACAGGCACAGTCAGGGTCTGGGAGCTCTTGTCCAGCATGGAGGGCCAGCGGGAGCTCTTCTTGCTGAGGAACGTGACGTAGCGGCAGATGGGGCAGACCAGGGTCCTCTGGACCTGCCCGTCCACGCGGGTGGACAGCAGGTACTTGACCAGGCAGTCATGGCAGAACACATGGCCACAGCTCAGCGTCCGGCTGGCGCCCTCCAGGTCCCGGAACTTCTCGTAGCACACGGGGCACTCGCTGCCCGAGCTGTCCTTGCTCTCTCCTTCTGACATGGCCACTGGGAGATGGCACACTCAGCTGTGGGCGGGAAAGGTGGTGAATATTGAGGCATTTCCCTCTTTCCCTCTTCCGTCCTAGCTCCCACCTACACCTCTGCCTCCACTGCCTCTTATCCCCTCTCCCTGTCTTCTGCCTCTCTCTTCCTCCTACTCTTGGCTCTTCTGCTGCTCCTCCTCTATGGCCCACCTGACTCAAACCTAGAGCCCAAGACCCTTAGGAGGGGAGGAGTAGAAGCTTCTGGAAGCGAGAATCGGGAGACAGAGAACCAGAGAACCCAGTCACGCTGGACCCCAGGAGGAGGTATGTGGAGTTCCTGATGTCTCACCTCAATCACCATGTACACACATGGTGAGGTCACTGCCTCACCTCTTCCTGCTTCAGTGACGGAAGTGAAGGAAGGAAGTCCCTGTTACCAGGGGAAGCAGGTGGCTAAGGAGATGCATGCACAACCCCAGTCCAGTCTCCAATTTGGGCCTGCACCCAGAGTGGCCATTTTCCAGAAAAGCCTGTGCTAGTCTCCACCTCTGCCCTCACCTGGGGTTGGCGGGTCCACTGGATTTCCTCCAGCCATTGGATTGCATTCCTCTGTGCTAAGTGTGGCTATAAAGCAATGACTGTTTAAAAAAACAAAGCTCAGAACTTACACATTCAAATGCCTGCTGGCCTTCCACACAGTCACGTCAGGAAGTTTTGGGTTCATTCCCTCACCTGCCACAGCTCAGTCATTCTCCAGATTCTTCTTATGGGGCTGCCTGAGGCAGTGAGAGAAGCATCTGATCAACCTTGATGGAGACAGAATTTTATCCTTTGAGAATATGTCTGATATTTTGGAAGTGTCCAGAAGTCACTGGGAGCCAAGTCTGATAGGAAAGTAAATGAATGATCAAGTGACATGATATTGTTTGAAATCAAAGCTACAGAGTCACTATAAAGTAACAAGATGATTTCTTTCTTTTTTGAAAGAGAGTTTTGCTCTGTCACCCAGGCTGGAGTGTAGTGGTGTAACCTCAGCTGACTACAACCTCCACTTTCTGGGTTCAAGAGATTCTCCTGTCTCAGCTTCCCGAATAACTGGCATTACAGGCGTGTGCCACCACCCCTGGCTAATTTTTATATTTTTAGTAGAGACAGGATTTCACCATGTTGGCCAGGCTGGTCTTGAACTCCTGACCTCCAGTGATCTGCCTGCCTCAGCCTCCCAAAGTGCTGGGATTACAGACGTGAGCCGCCGCGCCCGGCCACAAGATGGGTTTTAAACAGAATCTGAGAGCAGATTTGTTTGATTAAGTACATGGCTTCCCAAGTCGATGGCTTTGAAGGGAAACATCCCCTGGGGTGTGTGGTGAGGTCCAAGTGTCCTCATTGAAAAGTTCACAGTGTCACAACTGTGTCGCCTAAACTTATCTAGAATGGCTTCTTTAAAAGGAACCATGATTCCATGTTATTGCTACTTTCTTCCATCCATAACAGAGACAAAAGACCCCTGGGCACACTGATAAAATAGAGCTGCATGGCAGCCCCCAGACCTGAGAGATGACATAATCAGAATAAAATCAATGTATATGAAGGACAACTGTTAAGATCACAAATCTTTCAGAATCCCTCCCTCTCTTGGCTTGGCTCCAAATCCATTTTGCCAAGTTGAAAATGTCCCATAGTCTAAGAAACAGCAAAAATATTTGGAGGTGGGATAAGGAATCTGGCATCCTGGAGGCAGCCCCCAAACCTCTTTGGGAGTTTCCAGGTGTGGTCTTTGAGGTGGTCAGTGTGGCCCGCAGGATGGGGCTAGGGGTTCAAATCTTTGATCTATCCATTACTGTCTGTATAAGCTTAACCAAGTTGTTTAACCTCTCTAAGTCTCAGTTTCCTGTCCATAAGATGAACTTGATAATAATGGTACCATCTTCCTCGGAGAGTTGTTGGAGGAATTAAGTGAGCTACTGTGAGTCAAGAGTTTGGCTCAGAGTAAGTGCTCAGTAAATGGCAGTTGTCATTATTAAGACAGGCCTCATCCTGTCACCTCTTCTCCCAAAGGAGACTTGGAGACCCCTGTTACAGCTCTTGAGGCAGCCACAGCATTTGCCTTCCTTTCCTTCCCTGTCATCCCCAAATGTTCCTTGGTATGTGGATGATTAAAAAAATCGCACCCCCTTGACAGAGGGCAACTCATCTCAAATTAGAATAACTGAACAAGATGACAATGGATAAGATAAGCGATGGGTGATCAATAAGAGTTTAAATGGTTATTCCAATGTTTCTTAGTAGTTTTTTAATAACACATTTGCAAATGTTTATACCAAACAGCCATTATAATCAGGATGGCCATGATTTTCTTAAGTCAATCAACTATTAATATGTTTCATTACATTTCATAACTCCCCAAAGTGTATGACGGCAAGAGTTCCATCCTTCTATCCATCCATCCATCCGTCTAATTATTCAACACATATTTATTGACCACCTGCTATATGCTAGGTACTGAGCTTACATATTAGGGGTAAGTAGTGGTCAAGGAAGTTCTTATAAAACTTTAGAGCTCAGTGGACATTTATAAATTTTCTCAGAAAAGATATTTTTTTGAAAGGAGGATTGATGATCGATGGTTTAAGTTGTTTGGATAACTGAGAAGTAGAGATCAAGGCTGACAAGAGAAGACGAGCAAATAAGGAATCCTAGAGGGAAAAAAGGACTAGAGATCACTTAGTTGAAGTTCCTAGTTTCAGAGATGAGCAGATCCATGTCTAGAGAGAGGGAAATGACTTGCCTAAGGTCACCGGTGAAGGTGACGGAGGGGGAGTTAACAGAGACAGATTCTGTAGATGGTAGAACATTGTGAGAATCAGCTGATAGATTGGGTGAGTAGGTATTAGCCAAGTTAGGAAGCACCATCCGTCTTGAGACGAGCAGGGAAGGAGGCGGAGAGCCTGTACTTTTCATCTGAGTTAGCGGAAAAGTGAAAAGGACCCAGGGAGTGCGGAAGACATCCCAGCCCCATTGATGGCCTCTCTGGGCAATCCTTCACCCTTCCAACGATGGCGTCTCTGGGCAATCTTTCCCTCTTCCAAACGTGGCCTCTCTGGGCAATCCTTCCCTCTTCCAAACATGGCCTCTCTGGGCAATCCTTCCCTCTTCCAAACATGGCCTCTCTGGGCAATCCTTCCCCATTTCAACGACGGCCTCTCTGGGCAATCCTTCCCCCTTCCAACGATGGCCTCTCTGGGCAATCCTTCCATCTTCCAAACATGGCCTCTCTGGGCAATCCTTCCCCCTTCCCGTGCTTCCAGAGAGCCACGCCATTCACACCTGGACAATGCTACCTCCTTCCCCACCTTCTTGCTTCCCTTTCTCAGTCTTTCCCTGACCCCTCCCTCTTTGCCTCTCTCCCTTTCTGAATCCCATTCCATTCTCCATCCTTGAGTTCCTCTTAAGGCCTGATTCTGTCTAGGTGCTGGGGTGAGGGAGAGGGCAACAGAAGAAATGCAAGGAACATACTCTAGTTTGAGCACAAACAAGTTCGAGAACGATGCAGTAAGTGCCAAAAGCATCCCTATTGGTGCCTTAGGAAAATGAGGGGAGAGGAGGGCTGGAAGGTCTTCTTAGGTGAAGTAGGACCAGTATTGAGCTAATAATAAATAATTACAACAGCGACCATTTATTGAATCCTAATTATGCACTTGGCATTTTGCATCCCTTCCTCATCTGATCCTGACAACAACGCTGGGAGGTAGGGAGTGTCTCCATTTCATAGATAAGGGAACTGAAGCTCAGAGCTTAAGACTTTGTCTTCAGACTTTGGTCAAAGGAATAGAAGAAATAGCACTGACAGAGAAGTGACTACCCAACCTTCCTTCCTCAGAGTGACCCTAAACAAGGATGCCCCTCTGGCCACCTGGGAGGCAGGGGGAAGGCAATGGCTGGCCCAAGGGAGCTGCCCTCACTGAGTCTCCCCCATAGCAGTAGCCCATTTCCAGGACAGGGTGACAGGGGCAGGTGTCCCCACCCCGGAGAAAACACCCCCCATCCCCACCTCAGCACAGAGCCTGTGGGACAGAATGACACTTCCAGGCACCTGGGATTCCTTCCTGGAGCCCCAGTGCAAGGTCCTACAGCTTTAGCTGTGACTACTTCCTCACCCACAGCTATCTCTTCTCTCTCTTTCAATTTTTCTCTCCCTCATTCTCCTGCATCCTTCCAATGTTGGCAACCTTCCAACATTGCCAAGCTCCTTCCCCACCCCCAGCCAGGCCCCTAGACTCACTTTGGCTGGGACCAGAGAGAGCAGCATCCACCTTCCCTCCTGGGGCCTCCAGCAGATCTGAGCCGCCCCGAGGTGCTGGGCAGCAGCACGATCTCCTCCTGTTGCTGTTAGTGTGACCGCCACCGCCGAGGGATTCCTAATGACAGAGCAGGTCGGGAGGACAGCGCGAGGAAGTGAATGTCGCCCAACCCGTTTGAGGCCAGGAGGCTTTGGCGTTGCCCAGGGGGTTGGCAGCTGCTGGAGTCAGGTGATCTTGCTGAGGATGCCAGGAGAGGAACCCCTAGCCTGAGGAGGAGCCCAGGGGTGGGTGCTCAGGAGAGTCAGAGGGTCTCACCGGGGAGGTAGTGACCCAGGACCCCTTTGACTGAGGCTCGCCAGGCATGGGTCTCCCTATCAATAGGAAAGTCACATACACCGTCCTTCCCACCCTCCTGGACCCATTTCAGTGATCCCCATCTTCCCTCCACACCCCCAGCCCCATACCATGCACAGGGTGAAGGGGTCATTAGTGGATCAGCCTCGGGAAGTCTATGACACTCAGAGTCACATGTCTGTGGGATCTGCCTGTGTGCATTCGTCACTCATAGAACACCCAAAGGGGCTTAGAGCTCCAAAGACTCAGAGCCACTGACATAAAGAATGAGGCGGAGTAAGACCAGTGAAGCAGGAATGCACACAGATATGGAAGGAAGTCCCCGACATCACGATAAACGGAAGCAAGTTTCAGAACAGCCTGTGTAATACAATTCTATTTATGAAGATGATAATACATGATCATACTCATAGAGGAAAATCTGGAAGAAGACACATCAAACTGTTCATAGCAGTTATCTCTGGAGAGACTTTCTAAGTTTTATATTTCTGTGATGTTTGCATTTTCGCCCTGAAAGTTTGTTTCTTTCGTGATAAAAAAAAAAAAAAAAAAAATCCGCTGGGTGCGGTGGCTCATGCCTGTAATCCCAGCAGTTTGGGAGGCTGAAGTGGGCAGATTGCTTGAGGCCAGGAGTTCAAGACCAGCCTTGCCAACATGGTGAAACCCTGTCGCTAATAAAAGTACAAAAATTAGCTGGGCATGGTGGTGCAAGCCTGTAGTCTCAGCTACTTGGGAGGCTGAGGCACAAGAATTACTTGAATCCAGGTGGTGGAGGTTGCAGTGAGCCAAGATTGCACCACTACACTCCAGCCTGGGCGACAGAGTCAGACTGTGTCTCAAAAAAAGGAAAAAAGTCATCAAGAATAATGGGGAATGAAGTTTGGGGAACTGGAAATCATTTTGGAGGATTCCCTCCCAGTCCTCTCAGGAGGTTACCAAGAAACCAGTTTTCTTCTGAAAAAAGTAAGTTACTGGGTCCAAGGCACAGCCCAGCATGTGTGTGACCCTATAGGATGACACAGGATGACCCCTCTTCTGTCCAATCAATCATGGCCCTGGCTCAATGGACACCTTGAAGCTGGTGGGGAGGACAGTCAGGGCAGTGCACTTGGCCACTTCACCGTGGACAGAGATCGGTGAGTGCCAAGCCATCGTCACGGTCTCTTTTGTTCGTTCCCTGAGAGTGTTAGATGGTCCTAGATTAGCAAATGAAAATGCAGTATGCCCAGGTAAATTAGAATTTTAGACAAACAACAAATGCTTTTTAGTATAAGTATGTCCAGTACAATACAGTACAATATCTGGGATTTTTTTTTTTTTTTTTTGAGACAGAGTCTCGATCTGTTGCCCAGGTTGGAGTGCAGTGGCCACAATCTCGGCTCACTGCAACCCCCACCTCCTGGGTTCAAGTGATTCTCCTGCCTCAGCCTTTCAAGTAGCTGGGATTACAGGTGTGCACCACCACACCCCGCTAATTTTTTGTATTTTTAAGTGGAGACGGGGTTTCGCCATGTTGGCAAGTTTGGTTTTGAACTCCTGACCTTAAGTGATCTACCCGCCTTGGGCTCCCAAAGTGCTGGGATTACAGGCATGAGCCACCACACCCGGCCCTCTGGCACATATTTACACTAAAGAGTATTTCTTTTCTATCTGAGACTCAAATTTAAGTGGGCATTCTGTTTTTTCATCCAGCAAGTCTAATCCCAGAGGGCTCTCCAAATTTCTCTCCTTCCACTGGCACCTCCAAGAGGCACATTGCAAAGTTCTAAGTCCCTTCAACAATGTGGCTCATGACTCTGCCTAGGGCTTTCTGGGGATTCCTGAAAAGGCACCCCAAATACCTCAGTATCACCCCCTTGTGTGTTCCCCAGAGAGGAGACGGAGCCAGTCTCAGCCATCCTTAGATTTTTGGGATGTGATTTATGGGGTGATATAAAGTTCATAAGGTGCCAATATCTTTTCCACTGGCCCCGTCATGAACTTGACTATGAAGATTACCATTAATATGTAAATATTTAGTATCACTGTCTGTTTTGGTTTTGTGTTCTAAAAAGAGAATTCCGGCCTGGCGCAGTGGCTCATGTCTTTAATCCCAGCACTTTGGGAGGCTGAGGAGGGCGGATAATGAGGTCAGGAGATCAAGACCATCCTGGCTAACACGGTGAAACCCCATCTCTACTAAAAATACAAAAAATTAGCCCGGCGTGGTGGCGGGTGCCTGTAGTCCCAGCTACTCAGGAGGCTGAGGCAGGAGAATCGCTTGAACTCGGGAGGCGGAGGTTGCAGTGAGCTGAGATGTCACCACTGCACTCCAGCCTGGGTGACAGAGTGAAACTCTGTCTCAAAAAAAAAAAAAAAAAAAAAAAAGAAAGAAAGAGAAAGAATTCCACTTAAAAAATTGCATATACTTATATATGTTGGCACGGACACACACATTTACCTGAGGAGGTAAATGTATCAGCCAGAGACACTTTAACTTGAATTTATTTTTCAGATTGGCTCTAGCCATCTAGCAAGTTTCTGGGAAAGTAGACTGTTGGATTTTGGCAGGAAGAAGGAATTAGTTATCAGGAAAGGTTAAGAGCACAGGTATACTAGCCAGGAGGAACTACACTACAGGACTTGATGGTAGGGAGCTCTGGGAAACTAAAGACCAGCCCATGAGTATTCATGAGTGCTCTATGTGTGTTTATGTGTGTTGGTGACTAAAGAGAAAATGCCGTGTACCTTTGGGTAGGTGACTTAGTCCTTCTGTGCCTCAGTTGCTTCATTTGTAGAAAATGGGGATAATAGTACCTACTCTATGGGGTTCTTGTGACAATAAAATGAATGAATGCAAGTAATGTGCCTGCAACAACACCTGCTACGCAGGAGGGGCTCTGTCAGTGTTTATCTATTTATATGTCTGTCTATCTATCTATCAATCGATCAGTTCATCTCTCTATCTGGTCTCTCCATTGATCCATCTATCTCAATTGATCTATGTATCTATTGATCTATCTAATCTCTTTCTATCGTCTCCATCCATCCATCAATCAACCCATCCATTGATCCAGCCATCCATCTATCTGTTCATCTATCCATCTATCTAATGTCTATCTGTCTCTCCATTGATCCATCCATCTATGTAATCTCTCCATCAATCAATCATCTGTCTATCTTTCAACTGATCTATCTCTTCATTGATCGATCTATCTACCTAATCTCTCCACTGATCCATCTCTGTGTATCTATGTATCTATCTATCTATGTATCTATCTATGTATCTCTCCATTGATCTATCTCTCTATCAGTCTATCAGTTCATCCATCCATCCATCCATCCATCCATCCATCCATCCATCCTTCCATCCATTCATCCAATCTCTGTCTCCAATCTCTCCACAGATCGATCTATCTATCTATCTATCTATCTATCTATCTATCTATCTATCTATCTATCTATCTATCTATCTATCTATGTATCTATCTATCATCTATCCAATCTCTTCATCTGTCTAATATATATACATATTTCTTCATTTATCTCTCTCTATCAATTATCATGGAAATCATCCTTATTACCATTATGGCAAGAAGAGAAGGCTAAAGGTGGGTAAGGAGATGCAAACACTTTCTGTCTCAAGGGGCCTGGCTAATCTTGTCCTGATTTAGTGAGTAAGGTGTCTGTTGCAAACACTGCCACGTCACTTTAGAGTGTTCTCCCCTTCTCAGCAGAAAGGACAAATGCACGCTGAACCATGGAAGAATAGTTTCAGCTTAGGGAGGGACGAGACCAGGAGTCCCTTCCCTGGGCAGGTCATGCTGTGGAGTTTTGTCTAGTTCTGGGGCCACATTGGAAGTGGTGTTGATGAGGCACCAAAGCGTGTCCTGGGGAAGAGGTTGGCCAGGATGGAGTTGAGTCTGGAGACCATTTTGGCGCAGTGAGATAAGCTCTTCCTTAGAGAGACATTTTTTTTTTTTTTTTTTGAGACGGAGTCTCGCGCTGTCGCCCAGGCTGGAGTGCAGTGGCCGGATCTCAGCTCACTCCAAGCTCCGCCTCCCGGGTTCACGCCATTCTCCTGCCTCAGCTTCCCAAGTAGCTGGGACTACAGGCGCCCACCACCACACCCGGCTAGTTTTTTGTATTTTTAGTAGAGACGGGGTTTCACCGTGTTAGCCAGGATGGTCTCGATCTCCTGATCTCGTGATCCGCCCGTCTCAGCCTCCCAAAGTGCTGGGATTACAGGCTTGAGCCACCGCACCTGGCCGAGAGACATTTTTGTGAGGCTAAGGGGCTTTTAGACAAGGGAAGAATCCCACCCCCACTGGCCACTGACTAACTGCAGGTGTGGTTTCTGCATGGGATGAGTAGCTGGACCAGAACAGAAGTTCCCAATGCCAGAATCATCTGGAGAACAGATTACAGAAACAGATTTCCAGGCCCCACTCGTGACTTGCAGGTCTTGGGAGGGGCCCAGGAAAGTACACTCTACTTATTTTTAATAGTTGGATAGATGGATGGCTAGATATATGATAACGTAAGAATAGTGCATGCTAATGGTGGAATCTCGGTGATGGATGTATGGATTCTTGTAAAATTCTTTCGTCTTTGTTGTATGTTTGAAAATTTTCATAACACCTGTTGGAAAAACAAAGTACCTTTTTGAATAAGTAATATATTCAGATGATTCAAAAGTTAGAAAGTGGCCGGGCGCAGTGGCTCACGCCTGTAATCCCAGCACTTTGGGAGGCCGAGGTGGGCGGATCATCTGAGGTCAGGAGTTTGAGACTACCCTGACCAACATGGTGAAACCCCGTCTCTACTAAAAATTTAAAAAATTAGCCGGGTGCGTGTAATCCCAGCTACTTGGGAGGATGAGGCAGGAGAATTGCTTGAACCCGGGACGCAGAGGTTGCAGTGAGCCAAGATGATGCCGCTGCACTCCAGCCTGGGCAATAGAGCAAGATTTGTCTCAAAAGAAAAGAAAAAAAAGTGAGAAAGTGTTAAATGACCTGCAGTGAATATTCATCTTCCTCCCTGTCCCTCATCTGCCCATTTCCTGTGCATCCCTTCAGAAGGTAACCATCCCTTCAAAAGAATAAACAAAAACAAGACCAAAAACAAAACAAACAAAAAAAAACCCAAAAAACAAAAATAAAACAAAAAAAACACACCAGAAAATAACAGGAGTTGGTGAGGATATGAAGAAATTGGAACCCTTGTACCCTGCGGGTGAGAATGTAAAAGAGTGCACTTCTTTGGAAAACAGTACAGTGGTTCAAAAACTTAAATATAGAATTACTGTAGGATCCATCAATTCCGCTTCCGGGTATATACCCCAAAGAATTTAAGCACGGACTCAAATAGATCTTTGTATACCGATGTTCATAGCAGTGTTAGTCACAATCGCTGACAGGTGGAAGCAATCCAAATGTCCATCAACACGTAAGTGGATAAACACAGTGTGGTCCACCCACATGATGGAATATTTATTCAGCCTTAAAAGGAAGGAAATTTTACCACCTGCTACAACATGGATGAACCTTGAGGACATTAAGTGAAATAAGCCAGTTACAAAAGGGCAAATACTTTATGATTCCACTTAAATGAGGTTCCCAGAGCAGTCAAAATCATAGAGACAGAAAGTGAAATGGTGGTTGCCAGGGGCCGGTGGGGCACGAGGGCACAATGGGGAGTGAGTGTTTAACAGGGGCAGAGTTTCCGTTTGGGAAGATGAACACTCTGGATGGATGGTGGTGATGGTTGCTCACACTATGAGAGTACTTAATACTGCGGAACTGTACACTTAAAGTGGTTAAGATGGGCCGGGTGCGGTGGCTCATGCCTGTAATCCCAGTACTTTGGGAGGCCAAGGTAGGTGGATCATTTGAGGTCAGGAGTTCAAGACCAGCCTGGCCAACATGGTGAAACCCTGTGTCTACTAAAAATACAAAAATTAGCCGGATGTGGCGGTGCGCACCTGTAATCCCAGCTACTCGGGGGGGCTGAGGCAGGAGAATCGCTTGAACTTGGGAGGCAGAGGTTGCAGTGAGCTGAGATCACACCTGTGCATTCCAGTCTGGACGACAGAGTGAGACCTTGTTTCAAAAAAAAAAAAAAAAAAACCAAAAAAACAAAAAAACAATAAAGGTTAAGATGGTAAATTTTGTTATCTGTATTTTACCACAGTAAAAAAGGTAACTGCTATTATTAGCAGTTAGTTTTGTGCATGTTATTTATATTTATATATACACAAACAAATACAAATAGGGATTTGTATTCCCTGTTTTTTTTTTTTTTTCTTTTGAGAGATAGGGTCTCACTCTGTTGCCCAGGCTGGAGTACAGTGTTGCAATCGCAACTCACTGCAATCTTGACTTCCCATTCTCAAGTGACTTCTCACCTCAGCCTCCTGAGTACCTGGGACCACAGGCATGCCACCACACATGGATAATTTTTAAATTTTCAGTAGAGACAAGATCTTGTTGTGTTGCCCAGGCTGGTCTTGAACTCCTAGATTTAAGCAATCCTCCTGCCTCGGCTTCCCAAAGTACTAGGATTATAGACATGAGTCACTGTGCCCACCCTTCCCCCTGTGGTTTTTTTTTTTTTTTTGCTTTTTTTTTGTGATGAAGTCTCATTCTGTTGCCTAGGTTGAAGTGCAGTGGCATGGTCCCGGCTCACTGCAACCTCCGCCTCCCGGATTCAAGCAGTTCTCCTGCCTCAGCTTCCCGAGTAGCTGGGATTACAGGCGTCCACCACCACGCCTGGCTCATTTTTGTAGTTTTAGCAGAGACAGGGTTTTACCAGGTTGGTCAGGCTGGTCTCGAACTCCTGACCTCAAGTGATCCAACTGCCTTGGCCTCCCAAAGTGCTGGGATTACAGGATTACAGGTGGCTGTTAGCCACCATGCCCGGCCCTTCCCCCTGTTTTTAATCTAAAGGTGTGCACCACATGCATGCTGGTGCATCTTGCTTGTTTTACTGGACAGTACAGCTTGGAGCTTTCTCCCTTACGCACATGCACAGTTTGAGTTGTTGAATCTGACTTTTTAACAGCTTCCCCAGGTGATGTTAAGGGGCAGCCTATGTGGGAACCTCTGGCCTCAGAAATCACTGGGGTCCTGGGTAGCTTGGAGATGTACTCCTTCCTCCAGGCTAGGGGAGGAGGACTGGAAGCTGCGGTGGTTCAGCTCAGATGGAGTCCCAAAGGGCCTCAGGAGCCTCCAGAGTAACCTGCTCTCTGTCCCCACCGTCTTCACTGTCCCCAGCTTTCCCTGCACAATATCTCCAGGGAATTGGGATCCCTGAAGCTCCTGGCTTTCCTGCTGCCCTGGAGGGACACTGGGTGTCCAGGCGCAGGGGCATTCCGCAGCTGTCTGCGCCACCTTCCTGCCACTCCCTGTGGGGACAGGGTGGGTGCAGCAGGCAGGGGCAACCCTGATGGGATGGCGTCACTCAGGCTATTTGGAACGTTGTGCCAGGGCTGACATTTTAATAAGAGTAAATGTGAGTCACCCCAAATATCTAAGGCAGAGGGATTGGAGGCTGGAGAGCAAACATGGGGCCGGGAACTGCAGGCCCAGCCCAGATGCAGTGGAGAGAGGTGGCAGAGGGGATAGGAGAGACGGAGAATGTGAATTTACAGGTTAAGGCCAACCTTCGGCAGGGCAGAGACTCTTGGTCTTTTTACGCCACTGCTGTCCATGAAAAGACACCTGGTAATGATCTTGTGGGTAGGCCTAGATTACCGACCAGGGCCCGGATCGGGGACACTGAAGGTTGTGTGCTGTTTGGAGACAGCACGGTTGCCCTGAGTGCTCACAGTTGGCCAAGTGGGGCCAGCTCCAGTTCCGGCTCCAGAGGAGGATGGGCTCATGCAAGGGAGGCAGGACAAGGCAAGCTGGCTGCCCCACATGTGCTCAGCATGAAGACAGTGAGGCGATGCACAAAGGCAGGAGGTGGGAGCACCTCCCAGCCATGAGTGTGTGTGTGCACATGACCCTTGACCCTCCTCCCGCCGCACCTTGGCTTCTCAGCATCCTGCTTGACCTGGTGACTGTGGGCAGATGGGAGGGCCTAACCACAGAGGGCAAAGGACCCCAAAAGTATGCAGTGAAGTACGGCCGTGTCCCTAGGGAAGCCTACACAGAGGCCAGGGGAAGAGATCTGCTGCTTCAGTGACCCCACAGGATGCCACTGGGGCATCCCGGGTGAGGCTGCAGTTTCCACGGTTAGACTAGGGGAGAACCCTGGGTTGGTGCAGCTCTGAGGGTGTCCCCACCCATTTGCAGCTGTCAGCTCTGGCCTGGCTTGCTCCAGCCAGCTCAAGGGTTTCATTTGCCCCAAGGTTCCCCATTGTTTCACCCTCCTGGGCTCTGCCCCATTATTACATAGCCCAGGGCTGCTGGTAGCACCGGGGACACCTTGGGCCTCTGAACGAACACAAAGAGGCCCCTCCCTCTAGGAAGTAAATTGGAAAAAGACCCTCCTTCTTTTCAGGCTGTGTCAGGGCGCATGGCTTAGCAGGCAGAATAGGAACTGATTTCATTCCCAATTCACCTGCCTTAGTTCCCAAGCCCCCCCAGCCCAACAACAGGCAGTGACCACAGGTCTCACCCCATCCCGTCCCTTCCCTATGAAGACTTCCTTGGCTCCCCATTGCCCTGAGGCAAAGCCCATACTCAGGGAGCCCAGGAAGCCCTCAGTGCTTTCTGGAGACTTGCTCCAGCCAGCCCCTCCCCTGGGCTATCTTTTGCGACACAGTGTGGTCACAGCTCTGGCTTCCAGCTCAGGTCTTGAAGGCCCTGGGCTTGTGGGCCTCTGTGATCTTTTTTTTCTTGCTGTTTTTGGGGTCGTTTCCTGGCTGGAATGCCTTTCTACCTCATTACATCTCTCCTGGCATCTCCTCTACATCTTTTTTGTTTCGGTTTTTTGAAACAGGTTTTTGCTCTGTTGCTCAGCTAGGGCGCAGTGGCGCCATCTCAGCTCAGTGCAACCGCCGTTCCCCCCAGGTTCAAGCGATTCTCCTGCCTCAGCCTCCAGAGTAGCTGGGATTATAGGTGTGTGCCACTACGCCTGGCTAATTTTTGTGTTTTTAGTAGAGACAGGGTTCCATCATGTTGGCCAGGCTAGTCTCGAACTCCTGACCTCAAGTGATCTGCCTGCCTCGGCCTCCCAAAGTGCTGAGATTACAGGTGTGAGCCACTGCCCCTGGCCTTCCTCTACATCTTTTAAGACCTTGAAGGAGGGGGATCCTATTTCACACAGCTCTGTAGACCCTGCACAAAGATCCACTATTATTAGAGCTCAATACATGTTTAAGTAAAAAAAAAAAAAAAAGTCTGCCTTCTCAAGCCTAACTCGTGTGTTGGGCCAGAAGTGAGGTGAAGGGGGTGTTTGAGCAACACAGTCATTTTACTTTCTATTCTTTTTTTTTTTTTTTTTTTTGAGACAGAGTCTCACTCTGTCGCCCAGGCTGGAGTGCAGTGGCACAATCTTGGCTCACTGCAACCTCTGCCCACTCCAGGTTCAAGCCATTCTCCTGCCTCAGCCTCCCAAGTAGCTGGGATTACAGGGACCTGCCACCAGGGCCAGCTAATTCTTTTGTATTTTTTGGTAGAGATGGAGTTTCACCATGTTGGCCAGGCTGGTCTCGAACTCCTGACCTCAAGTGATCTGCCCACCTCTGCCTCCCACAGTGCTAGGATTACAGGCATGAGCCACTGCGCCCAGCAAAAACATCAATTTCTTAAAAATATCTTAAACATGGCCTGGCCTGGTGCAGTGGCTCACACTCATAATCCTGGCACTTTGAGGGGCTAAGGTGAGTGGATCGCTTGCGCTCAGGAGTTCGAGACTAGCCTGGGCACCATGGTGAAACCCCATCTCTACTAAAATACAAAAATTAACCAGGTGTGGTGGAGTGGGTCTGTAATCCCAGATACTCAGGAGGCTGAGACACGAGAATTTTGTTTGAACCTGGGAGGAAGAGGTTGCAGAGATTGCGCCACTGCAGTCCAGCCTGGGAAAAAATACAAAACAAAACACAACCCTTAAACATAAGCAGTCATACCTTTAACAGCCTCAAATATAAGTATCTGTACCTTAAAAATATAATTAGGGGCTGGGCGTGGTGGCTTACGCCTGTAATCCCAGCACCTTGGGAGGCCGAGGCGGGCGGATCACGAGGTCAGGAAATTGAGACCATCCTGGCCAACATGGTGAAACCCCGACTTTACTAAAATACAAAAAATTAGCCGGGCATGGTGGTGGCACGCGCCTGTAGTCCCAGCTACTCGGGAGGCTGAGGTAGGAGAATCTCTTGAACTCGAGAGGCAGAGGTTGCAGTGAGCTGAGATTGAGCCATTGCATTCCAGCCTGTTGACAGAGCGAGAGTCCGTCTCAAAAAAAAAAAAAAAAAGTATATATGTAATATAATGAAAGCTGAAATCTCAATTCCTGAAATGGTACAAACTTTAATAAATTAATATAAACTTCTAAGTATAAAAAGTTCACTTGTGTACCATCTGAAGTGTCACACATGTACACTCTGGCACGAGTGGGTGAGGGCTGGCGCTCTGGCACGAGTGGCTGGCACCCACGCAGGGGACAGAAACTTGGGGTCCCAGAGCTAGAAATAGGCGACTCTAGGACTTTCTGTGGCTGAGCCCAAGGCCCGGGTGAGATGCTTGACCCGAGAGTCCTTTGGATGGGACACCACTGAAGTGGATCAAATAAAAGAATCCAGAGAAAAGTAGCTGGGACTCTTTCAACAGGATGAAACTAGCAAGGAAGGATAGTGACCTGAGGGTGCGGGCCAGGGAGGAAGCGGAGACAGCAGGGCGGGACGCCAGGTGAGCAGGAAGGGGCTGAGTCATGGCCCAAGCTTGTGCCAGCCCGGGCAGCACGGGGCTGCGCTCCTGGCACCCACCGCATGGATTCCCTCTCGCTGTTGTCAAGTGACCCACTCCCGGGGCAGAGACGCTTCAGGACAGGCAGGGGAGGGAAGTCACCAAGACAGCGGGGAGATTTGTTCTCAGGGACACGGTAGGTGGAAGGGAAACCTCTCTTCACTCCCGGGGTGGTGGCAGCATTTGGAGAAAGAGTGCTTGATGTGAGCTGGCCGCCTTGGAGGATTTTCTGAGTTGGCAGTCTTCATCCCAGGGCTTTAATCCTTCCTGACAGCTGAGAGGCCTCAATTCTTGAGAGAGGTAAGGCTAGGGTCAGGGACAGAGTTCAGAGTAAGAACAATTTTATTTTCGGATGATAAAAATAGCACTACTGTTGAAAAAAAAATGTGGAAAATTTTAACACACACATAAACACATACGCATGCACACACACAAAATACAAGCTGTACACCACTTCTACAGAAAACTACCATTAGTATTTTGGTGTTTATTCCAGCGTGTGTGTGTATATATATAATATGGCCATATAATATATAATTATGTTAAAATGTATAGTTGTACTTACACATATTATATATAATTATTTTTAAGATAAATGGGGTCACATTGTATGAATGCTTTTTGGACCTTTTTTTTTTCAATTGTTATCTTTTAATCCCAATAAACATTCTTTTAGATCCTCTTTTTTAATAGATGTAGTAATTTGCTTAACTAATCTCATGTTGATTCATATTTAGGTTGTTTCCGATTTTTCCCTATTACAAAAATTGTTGACGGGGCGCGGTGGCTCTCGCCTGTAATCTCAGCATTTTGGGAGGCCAAGGCCGGGCGGATCCCCTGAGGTCAGGAGTTTGAAACCAGCCTTGACCATCATGGTGAAACCCTGTCTCTACTAAAAATACAAAAATTATCTGGGCGTCGTGGCATCCACCTGTAATCCCAGCTACTAGGGAGATTGAGGGAGGAGAATCACTTGAACCCGGGAGGTGGGGGTTGCAGTGCGCTGAGATGGCGCCATTGCACTCCAGCCTGGGCAACAAGAGTGAAACTCCATCTCAAAAAAAAAAGTCTGCAATAAGTGTTTTTACTGAATATATTGGTGGTATTTCCTTAAAATAAATTACTAGCAATAGAATCGACAGCTCAAAGGATAATATTGTTTTAAAGCCTTGTGATAAATATTGTAAATTTGCCTTTTAGAAGGTTGTGCCAGTTTGGACTCCCTTCAGCGATATTTGAAATTGTCTTTTGTTGTCACCCCCACCCACTTTGCCTGGATATTATTATAACATTATCTTTACCAAAAGAAAAAAATCTGAAAGTCATCCACCTCTCTGTCATCAGGGTCAGTATCCTAGCTTAAGGCATTACCATCAGCTTGTTTGGAATTCTGCAATAGCCCGTTCACTTCCTTTCCTGCTTCTACTCTCTTCCCTCATGGTCTTCTCCAGAATGGTCAGAGTTCTTCTTCTTCTTTTTTTTTTTTTTTGAGATAGAGTTTCGCTCTTGTTGCCCAGGCTGGAGTGCAATGGCGCAATCTCAGCTAACCGCAACCTCTGCCTCCTGGGTTCAAGCGATTCTGTAGCTGGTATTACAAGCATGCGCCACCACGCCTGGCTAGTTTCATATTTTTAGTAGAGACAGGGTTTCTCCATATTGGTCAAGCTGGTCTTGAACTCCTGACCTCAGCCCGCCTCAGGCTCCCAAAGTGCTGGGATTACAGGCGGGAGCCACTGCACCCGGCTAGAGTTCTCATTTTAAAAAATATGCATCCATTGCTTTTTGCTTTGGTTGTGACAGACTGGCTTGGATCAGATTAGGATTCTTTTAGAGGACGATGTAAAAATTAGATATCTTTCTCTTACACACACACACACACACACACACCACATACACACACGGCTGTTTTAAGGCATCAGAAAGCAGTCAACATGTGCGGAATTAAATAACCAGAATCCTGGAGAGAAGGGAACCACTTTGAGGTCGGGGGATATTCTTCACTGCTTTTGACTCTCAAGAAATTTGCCAGTTTGCTTGGGAGACATTGAGGCTGGGCAGAAAAGGGTAACCCAAAGCTTGGGCAGTATCACAGGGCTCAAAAATTAGAATCCAAGGCAAACAGAATGTAAGGAACTAAGATCCTGGGGAAAAGGGCATGAGAGAGGTGAGCCCCAATTTCCATGTAGTTTCTTTTCTCAGAAAATTTGCCAAGTCATATTCTCTGCGTGTGTTGTTGTGAGGGTGAGGGGCAGAAGCAAAGCAGAAAGCTACTCTTAAGCTGAGCCTCGCTTTTGGGCTTTTCAGGGTTGTGAGAATTTAAAAATTGGAGTTCAGGGTCTGATAAGAAGAATCTGGTAAATGCCCTAGGGTTTCAGAGAGAGTCCTACAAGACCATGACCGAGGAATCAGGGCAATCCAGAAATAGACCAGCCCACACAAAGCCTGTAACATCTCAATTCCTGATTGGATTAAATGATTTGACCCTACTCTAATGGGCTGGCCGGGGCGGGGGTGGGGGAGGAAATTTACATATTTTCTGGAGAAGAACATCATTCAGAGCCTCTACAATTTTTATTGTAACTCCAACCTGTAAGTGAGAATGCGAGTTTTCATTCTACCCAGCATCCAATATTTAACAAAAATTAGCAGATATACCAGGAGACAAGACCAAATAAACAAAAAGCAAGAAAAAACTGATTATACAACCAGATCTAAAGGAGAACAAGGTATTAGTATTATTGTATTTGAACTCTAATACACTGAAGAAAGTAGATAGGGGCTGGGTACAGTGGCTCGTATCTGTAATCCCAGCACTTTAGGAGGCCAAGGTGGGTGGATCACTTGAGGACAGGAGTTCAAGACCAGCCTGGCCAACACAGCAAAACCCTGACTCAACTAAAAATACAAAATATTAGCTGGGCATGGTGGTACATGCCTGTAATCCCAGCTACTTGGGAGGCTGAGGCATGAGAATTGCTTGAACCTTGGAGGCAGAGGTTGCAGTGCACCGAGATTGTGCCATTGCACTCCAGCCTGGATGACACAGAGAGACCCTGTCTCCAAAAAAAAAAAAAAAAAAAGTAGATAGAAATTAGTTTTTAAAAGAATTAAATGGTAATTCTGGAACTAAAAAACCTACTCACTAAGATGTAAAAAACCCTCTATAGATAGATTTAACAGCAAATTAGATACAACAGAAGAAAGGATTCATAAATGAATGACAGGTGAGTGGAAAATATTCAGTCTAAAGTATGGAGTGGGGAAACAGGTGGAAAACACAGAAAAGAGCATAAGAGCATATGGAACGTGGTGTAAAGGTCTACATACATTCAGTTGGAATCACTTAGATACAGGAGAATGAGTGGCTGGGTCAGGGGTAATAGTTGAGGCGTTAGTGACTATGAATTTTACAATATTAATGAAAGACATTAAACCACAGATTCGTGAAACTCTATAACTCTTCAGAAAAAAAAATCCACACCTAGGAGCATTGTAGTAAAACTTCTGAGACCAAAGACAGAGAACTCTTAAAAATCAGCTGGAGAGGAGCCAGGTGCAGTGGTGAGAACCTGTAGTCCCAAAATACTAGGGAGGCTGAGGCAGGAGGATTGCTTGAGCCGACAAGTACAAGGCCAACTTGAGCAACGTAGTGACACTCAGTCTCTTAAAAAAAAAAAACTGATCCAGGAGCGATGCCTCACACCTGTAATCCCAACACTTTGGGAGGCTGAGATGGACAGATCACTTGAGGTCAGGAGTTCGAGCCCAGCCTGGCCAACATGGTGAAGGCCTGTCTCTACTAAAAATACAAAACTTAGCCGGGTATGATGGTGGGCACCTGTAATTCCAGCTACTCAGGAGGCTGAGGCAGGAGAATCCCTTGATTCTGGGAGGTGGAGGTTGCAGTGAGCCAAGATTGCACCACTGCACCCCAGCCTGGGCGACAGAGTGAAACTCTGTCTTAAAAAAAAAATCAGCTGAGGGAAAAAAAGACATGTTATCTTTGGAGAAGCAGGCATAATTCTTCCAAGATAAATGATGGAAATCAGGAGACAATGGAAGTCAAGGATGCATGTTATAATCTTCAAAGGGCTGAAAGAAAATAGCTGACAATCTAGAATC
This sequence comes from Theropithecus gelada, assembly GCF_003255815.1. NCBI lineage: Eukaryota > Metazoa > Chordata > Mammalia > Primates > Cercopithecidae > Theropithecus > Theropithecus gelada. The sequence continues at coordinate 64,707,291 of NC_037684.1, forward strand.
TTCTACACAGAAAAATGTTCTTCCAAAATAAAGGTGGGCAAGCCAGGTGTGGTGGCTCACGCCTGTAATCCCAGCACTTTGGGAGGCCAAGGCAAGTGGATCCCCTGAGGTCAGAAGTTCGAGACCAGCCTGGCCAACATGGTGAAACCCTGTTTCTAGTAAAAATACAAAAATTAGCTGGGCATGGTGGCGGGCGCCTGTAATCCCAGCTACTTGGGAAGCTGATGCAGGAGAATAGCTTGAACCCGGGAGGTGGAGGCTGCAGTGAGCCAAGATCGCGCCATTGCACTCCAGCCTGGGTGACAGAGTGAGACTCTGTCTCAAAAAAAAGAAAAAAAGAAAAAAAGAAAAGAAAGAAAGGTGGGCTATAGAGGTTTACAAATGAAAACAGAGATAATTCATTGCCAAGAGAGCCTTACTAAAAGAAATACTAAAGGAAGTTATTCAAGCAGAAGGAAAACAATCCAAGGGCAGCACAGAAATGCAGGAATGAATGAGTGAAAAGACGTAAGTAGGTGGAGAAAATATATGAATATTGACCATACAAAACAATTAGAGTGTCTTAGGAATAAAAAAATTAAAAGGTAAGCTTCTTGCTTTACCTGGGGAGTGATAAAAGTATGAATTATAGTGGTCTACTAATTTAATAATGAATGTCATAATCTCTAAGGTAACCATTAAATAAGAATACAAGAATGCATAATTAAAAAGCTAATGGGGGCCGGGCATAGTGGCTCATGCCTGTAATTCCAGCACTTTGGGAGGCCAAGGTGGGAAGATTGCTTGGGGTTGGGAGTTTGAGACCAGCCTGGCCAATGTGGCAAAACCCCATCTCTACTAAAAATACAAACATCAGCCGGGCACGATTGTGTGTGCCGGTAATCCCAGCTACTTGGGAAGCTGAGGCAGGAGAATAGCTTGAACAGGAGGCAGAGGTTGAAGTGAGCCAAGGTCGTGCCAGACTCCATTAAAAAAAAGAAAAAGCTAATGGGGAAATGGAGTAATTCTAAAAATCTGATTATTTAAAAAGAGGGTAAAAAAGGGATAAAGTAAGTAAATTTCCTAAAAATGTTTTTGACTATTTGCATTCTTCTGCTATGAATTTATCTGTATCTTTTCCCCAGTTATCAATTTGGATGCTTTCCTTTTCTTATTGATTTAAAATAGATATAAACCCAGGTAAATAGAAATACGTCCATGTGGGCCGGGCATGGTGGCTCATGCCTGTAATCCCAGCACTTTGGGAGGCTGAGACGGGGAGATCACGAGGTCAGGAGTTCGAGACCAGCCTGACCAACATGGTGAAACCCCCATCTCTACTAAAAATACAAAAATTAGCTGGGCGCGGTGGCAGGCGCCTGTAATCCCAGCTACTCAGGAGGCTGAGGCAGAAGAATCGCTTGAACCCGGGAGGTGGAGGTTGCAGTGAACAGAGATCACATCACTGCACTCTAGTCTGGGCAACAGAGCGAGACTCCGTCTCAAAACAAACAAACAAACAAACAAACAAAAAACAAAAAAAGCACAAAAAACTATGTCCATGTGAATATTGCAAATACTTTCTTATAGGGACCAGTATTAAATCTTTGTGCTTTTACCCTGAGTCAGAACACTAACGGCCTGGTTTATTTACTGACCACTTGCTTTGATGCTCATGAGAAGGCTGTTCTGTTAAAGTCTTAATGCTTTGCACGCAGCAGGAGCTCAACAAATGCCTAATGAGCTGAACTGAATTGAGGTCAAGGGGCTAAGCAAACATAGGGGTGCTGCATCATTGTCATTTAGAGAGTAAGGAGTTATCTGAACCAGCGACAGGAATAGTGAATGGTGAATGCTGACAGGGCAGAAATAAAGAATCAAGGGATCCGTTACAGAAGGCTCAGACCTTGAGCTGCCGCTTTGAGAGGGAATGCCTGGAGCAGAAATGAGCGATACATACCTAATCACGGCCAGCAGGTGGCGCTCTAAAGACGTCTCGTTGCTATCCAGACTCCCAGGGCCAAGATCTTGCCGGAGCACCGGGAAATGGAAACTGAGTGAGGCATGGGGAACCTCTCAGCCCTAACTTTTTGCTCTGTGCTTCTTGCAGAAGTGCAGTTCCCAAGATCAAGAGCCCTGTAGGTATTTTTGCTTTGTTTTCCTATACTTGTTTGGCTTGTGGGTGTCTGTAGAGCACCATCCACTCAATTCAGTTTAGAATAGTATGGTCTCAAACTTTGATGAGCAAACGCATCACCCACTTCTCTTGTGAAAATGCAAATTCTGATTCAAAAGAACTGGGGTGGGGCCTGAGGTTCTGCATCTAACAAGCTCCCTGGTGGTGACTCATGCCCAGTAGTTCTAAAATTTGTTAGAACATGCCGTGTAAGTTTCCATCTCTATGCAATATGGGAGGTGAGAGAGAAGCAAATCCAGGCTCTTCTCTCAGAGTTTACCAGAGTAAACACAATTTCACAGAAATGTCTGAAATACAAGTTAGAGTGTGAGTCCACTCACGGCATGACCTTGGGCAAGTTGCATGACTTCTTTGGGTCTCAGTTTCCTCATCTGTAAAATGGGAATAGTAATAGCCTCTACCTTAGAAAGTTACTTGAGAGTTAAAGCAGGATATTGTGCATAAAACACTTTGCACAGTGCCTAGCACATAGTAAACCTCAACAAAGCTTGGGACACCCTAAGAGCAGTATGGAGTCGGGCAGGTTACCCTGGCAGGGTGGTAAATTGGAGGAAGCAAGTGGTGGAGGTCAATTCTTAAGAAGGTGCCATCTCAGGCCAGGTGCGGTGGCTCATGCCTGTAATCCCAGCACTTTGGGAGGCTGAGGCGGTTGGATCATGAGGTCAGGAGTTCAAGACCAGCCTGGCCAAAATGGTGAAACCCTGTCTCTACTAAAAATACAGAAATTAGCTGGGTATGGTGGTGGGTGCCTGTAATCCCAGCTACTCAGGAGGCCGAGGCAGAGAATTGCTTGAACCTGGGAGGTGGAGGGTGCAGTGGGCCGAGATCGCACCACTGCACTCCAGCTTGGGCAAAGAGGGTGCCGTCTCAGTTATCAGGATATCCATCATCTGAGAAGAAGGGTGTCAGGAGGTGAGCACAGAGAGCCAGGGAGAGGTCAGGTGCCTTGATTAGCAGGTGGCAAACCCAAGAGGGGCTTTGAGGGGATTTAAGTGCGCTGCAGGCTAAGCAGGAAGCAGGCTTTCTTCTGGAGATGGAGGTGGGCAGGATTTCCAGGCAGATCAAGCCGTGGCTTTCCGCACACTCCCCTATTTCACATCTTTAGGGGCTTTAGGGACTTGCGAGAGGAGCTAAGAGGAGCCAAGGGTCACCCTGATCCCGCCTGCATGCATGGTTTTGCCACACCCTGAAAAAAGCCTCGGTCCCACTGCTATGGATTCCTCAGCCCAGGTACCTACGTTTACCCACAGGCTTTAAATAGGGGTGATGTTTCTATGTACCTCTAAGGTCCACAGATATTTATGGACTTAACCTCCAGGGCTCTGATGAGTGCTCCTGGGGATACAGAGACAAATCCACAGAGCCCCTACCTTCACGGCTGACTCTGGGGAGAAAAGACATCACGCTGGGAAAAGGAAAAGAAGGATCCGTGAAGGGCCTCCTAGCCCTTCTTAACAATGGTGCTTCTTCTAGATCGTAAGACTAATTGAGGCATGAGACCTACAGCCACTGTGGAGGCAACAGTGTTCAGTCTTCAGACCAGGGTGTCTGACCTAATAAAGCCATAAGGAGTGAGTCAGATCTGATAGGGCTGGAAGGGGGCAACCACTAAGACTTAAAGGGGCTAATTGGACTTGGGATAACTTACGTTATCTCATTTAAGCTCTACACAATACTATGAGGTCAGTACCAGCAGTGTTTCCATTTATAGATGGGGAAAATGAGACTTGGAGAGCAAAGCAACTTGCTCAAGTTCTTTTTTCGTTGAGACGGAGTCTCGCTCTGTCGCCCAGGCTGGAGTGCAGTGGCACCATCTCGGCTCACTGCAACCTCCACCTCCCGGGTTCAAGTGATTCTCCTGCCTCAGCCTCCCGAGTACATGGGATTACAGGCGTGTGCCAACGTGCCTGGCTAATTTTTGTATTTTTAGTAGAGACAGGGTTTCACCATGTTGGCCAGGCTGTTCTTGAACTCCTGACCTTAGGTGACCCACCTGCCTCGGCCTCCCAAAGTGCTGGGATTACAGGTGTCAGCCACTGTGCCTGGTTTCAAGTTCTCACAGCTACAAGTGGCAGGTGGAGGCTATGTGACAAGTTCATTGTCTTATGTACCACGTTATGTGCTTGGCCTGCATGGAGAGACAAACAACATTGGCATCCACTGTCTCCCCCCTTAAATAGTGACAGCTGTTGTCCATGCCTTTACCCTCCAAATACAGGAATGAAGGCAGGAAGGTGGAGGAGAGAACAGGTCATCTGTCCGCAAGACCAGTGGCTTCCAAACTACGCATGCAGGGGAGATGGGGAGGCTGAAGGCCTGGCTGAGAAGTTAGAACTTGAATTTCTTCTTCTCTTCCCAAAGCACTGCAGTCTTGCTCAACACTAGCTGAGTGACGAGGTGGGCAGGGTTGCCTCACTTCAGGGCGCAGGCCCCAGCCTTCCTGACTCTAACCCATTTCCGGTCCTTGCGTATCTTTGGTCGGACGGTGGTTCTCACTCTTCCTATTGACTTCTACTTTGTGTCAGCAAGTTTAGCGTGGGCCCCGTATGCTGCCGTGGATCTGATCAGCTGAGGCCTGAGACACAGGACCAGGTACATTGGGTGGAAAGGGCTGATTGGAGAAGGTCTGGGCCACAGGAGGGTTTGCCTGAGAGATGCCAGAATGGGGGGGCTCCTGATGTCTGAGGACCCTCTGTACCCATGAGGCAGGTGGATTGTCAAAGGCTGAGGTCCGTTTGGAAAGTTGGTTATGTCCCTGTGGTGTGAGGGTTGGGTGATGGGTGACATAAAGAGATGGCTTTGGTGGCTTCCTGAAACCACATCATTTGTGCACATCTTTCCCCGAGAGTCTGATCACCTTGATTTGGTTTCCTATCTCCTGAACTGCCCACGTAGCATTTTTCTGGTTTGCAGAGGGAGCTCGTAGGGTTCCGACAGGTTTATCTGGAGCTGACAGAGACAATCAGTGCGATACACTGAAGTCATGCTGAGCTGACCAAGTTAGGGGCTTGCGATCACGTCCTGGGACCTTGACTTCACTGCTCATGGACCATTTGCTTTCCTCTGAACGTGTTTTCTCATCTACAAAATATAAGACATCTCTATGTTTTTGGACGTCTGTAAACTTAAGCAGAATGATGATTGTGAAGGTGTTTTGTGAACTGTATGGTTGTATTCTTCAGGGTTTGGGGTTCCTTTTATTTCATTTTGTAAATGGAACTAGATGATTTTTCCTGATAATATAATATCTGACAAAAATTTAATCAGGACAGAGAAATTGGAAGTGTTTGCATAATTCTATCTCCAAAGATTAATACTTTGGCACATAGACATCTAGACTCTTAAATGAATATTTTTATGTCAAATCCTACTTACTGTCTTGTAACCTTTTTTTCACTTAATAATATCTCTTGAGTGTCGTCTCTGTTAATTCATAATTATCTACCTCGTCTTTTTTAACAGCTGTGTAGTATTCCGTTGTGTGGCTGTACCATGATTTATTAAACCAGTCTCCTGTTGGTGGCTGTCTAGGGTATTTCCAATTTATTTCTATAATAATAAACAGTGCCACAGTAAACATCACTGAATGTACGTCTTTGCACACTAGTCCTATTATTTCCTCAGAATAAATCCTTAGGTGTTGGATTCCTAGGTGAAAGGTTGTACATATATTTAGTTTTCATTCATTTGTCCAGATTCCCTTAAGAAATGTCATACCATCTTATTTATTTATTTATTTGAGGCAGAGTCTTGCTATGTTGCCCAGCCTGGTCAGAAATACCTGGTCTCAAGAGATCTTCCCACCTCAGCCTCCCAAGTAGCTGGGATTACAGGCTTGAGCCACTGTGCCTTCATTTGCTGAGTTTTTAGATACATATCACTGATTCCTCTCCAACAGAGCTATGGTTTCTCCCCAGGGCTGCTGAATGTTGTCATCTTAGGAATTCCTTTTTCTGTTTCTTGCATGAATCCTGTCTCTTTTGGATACCTCCTTCCTTCCTTCCTTCCTTCCGTCCGTCCTTCCTTCCTTCCTTCCTTCCTTCCTTCCTTCCTTCCTTCCTTCCTTCCTCCCTCCCTCCCTCCCTCCCTTCCTCCCTCCCTTCCTCTGCCCTTCTCTCTCTCTCTCTCCCCCTCCCTCTCCCTCTCTCTGTTTCTTTTCTTTTCGTTCTTTTTTGAGATGGAGTCTTGCTCTGTTGCCCAGGCTGGAGTGCAGTGGTGTGATCACGGCTTACTACAGTCTTGAATTCCCGGGCTCAAGCCATCCTCCCACCTCAGCCTCCCAAGTAGCTGGGGCCACAGGTGTGTGCCACCATACTTGGCTAATTTTTTGTATCTTTTGTAGAGATGAAGTTTTGCCACTTTTTAATTTATATATATACTTTTTTTTGCCACTTTATAGTTTTAACTTTATTTATTTGTTTAGAGATAGGGTCTCACTCTGTTGCCCAGGCTGGAGTGCAGTGGTTCAATCATAGTTCATTGCAGCCTCGACCTCCCCAGGCTCAGGTGATCCTCTTACCTTAGCCTCCTGAGTAGCTGGGACTACAGGCACGTGCTGCCATACTTGACTGATTTTTGTATTTTTTGTAGAGACAGGGCTTCATCATGTTGCCTAGGCTGTTCTGGAACTCCTAGGCTCAAGCCATCCTCCTGCCTCGGCCTCCCAAAGTACTGGGATTACAGGCGTGAGTCGCTCATTTTACATTTTTAATGTGCCTTGCCCATTTTACATTTTGTGGTAAATATATGTAGTATATATGTAGCACAAAGTTTGCCATTTTAATTTTTTTTTTTTTTTGGGATGGAGTCTCGCACTGTTGCCCAGGCTGGAGTGCAGTGGCACGATCTCGACTCACTGCAACCTCCGCCTCCCAGGTTTAAGCGATTCTCCTGCCTCAGCCTCCTGAGTAGCTGGGATTACAGGTGCCCACCACCACCCCCGGATAATTTTTTGTATTTTTAGTTGAGATGGGGTTTCACCATGTTGGCCAGGCTGGTCTCGAACGCCTGACTTCATGATCCATCTGTCTCGGCCTCCCAAAGTGCTGGCATTATAGGCATGAGCCACTGCACCTGGCCCATTTTAATCATTTTTAAGCATACAGTTCAGTGGCATTAAGTACGTTCATGTTGTTGTGCTTACTATCACCACCACCCATCTCCAGAACTTCTTCATCTTCCCAGACTGAAACTCTACCCATTAAGCACTATATCCCCATTTTCCCCTGCCTCCCTCCCTCCCAGGCCCTGGCAACCATCAGTCTGTTTTCCGTTTCTATGAATTTCACTCTTCTAATTACCTCATATTTGGAGAATCATACAGTACTCGTCTGTTTGTATGGATCTCACATTTTCCTCCTCATTTTCTTCCCTGTTTTGGTGACATGCATCTTCCAATGATAGGAGGTAATTTTGTTAGGTTTTGACTATCTGGAAACAGGCCTTCATTCTATCCTTATACTTGTTAAAGGGTCTGGCTTGATTTAGAAAACTGGTTGGAAATGTTTGTTTTCTCTGAAAGTTAAAGGCAATGGTTCATTGTTTTCAAGCTTCTAGTTCATTGTTGAAATCTTCTGCTCTTATGATTCAGGATCCTTTGTACTTGTCCTGGTTTTATTTGGAAGTTTTTAGGGGTGTCTTGTCATCCTTAGGATTCTGAAATTTCATCTGTGGGTGTTTCTTCATTGATTGTCCTGAGTACTCAGGAGACCCTTTCAACCTGGGTGTTCATGTTATTCAATTCTGGAAAAATCTCTTGAATTATTATCTTAAAATAATTCCTTCCTCCTCATTTTCCCTGTGCTTGCTTTCTGAAACACCTATTATTTGAATATTAGATTTTGGGGGTTTATCCTCTCATTTTCTTCCTTTAATCTCTGATTTGGGTGATCTGTCTTTTGTTCTCCTGTTTTGGAAGATTTTCTCAATTTCATGGTCATACTCTTCAGATGAATATTTTAATTTCGACCCTCATTGTTTTTAAAAAAGGGCTCTTGTTCTCATTTCCTTTTTTGAAGTCCCATGTTCTTGTTTCATGATGTAATGCCTTTGTTTATTTCTCTGAAGATATTAAACATTTTTTCCAGCTTACTTCTTCTCCCTGCATTGTGTTTATTGCTGCTGAATCTCTCTCTCTCTTTTTTTTTTTCTTTTTTATTTCTTTCTTTTTTTTTGAGACAGACTCTTACTCTGTCTCCCAGGCTGGAGTACAGTGGTACAATCTCGGCTCTTTGCAACCTCTGCCTCCCGGGTTCAAGTGATTCTTGTGCCTCAGCCTCCCGAATAGCTGGGATTACAGGCATGCACCACTACGCCTGGCTAATTTTTGTATTTTGACCTCAAGAGATCTGCCCTCCTTGGCCTCCCAACGTGCTGGGATTACAGGGATGAGTCACTGCGCCCAGCCTCTTTTTTCTCTTACTTTTCCTGTACCTATGGATTATATTGAAGCCCTTGAATTTCTTTTACGCTATTTTGTTCTATCTTTCACTTTGGAGGCTTCCTCAAATGTTTGGTGATTTCTTGTTGAATGTTCATTTTTATGATCAAGGAACTAGAAGCTGATTGGAGGGTGTTTGTGTCTGTGTCTGTGAATGTGTCTGTGTGTGTGTCTGTATCTGGCCTTGGTTGTTGGGTCTCTGTGTATGGTGATCAAATGGGGGGACCAGTCCCTATGATTGGGAACCCCCCAGAAGAATGTTCCAGTCTCCTGCCTGGAGGGTACAAGCCAGGCTGCTAACATTCTGCGGGGCCATCGGGGGACACGAGGGGGTCTCAGCATTCTGTATGTAGCTTCAAAGACTTGCGCTCTCCCAAATCCTTCTTCCCTTTATGGTGTAGTGACTTAACCCTGCCTGGGATGTGTCCAGTCTCCCCAGATCTGGAGCTCTTCTGGTTTAGTTCCTCCAGTAAGCACACCTTCTCCCGCTGGCGTGGGAGAGAAGTAGATGCCTTGGCTTGTCGATTGCCTGGGCTGTGAAGCCCTGTGTTGAAACACTTTGTAAACACATCATATGTTTCGACAGATCTTCCTGTTTTTAACCCCACCCTACCTTGCTTTTCAAAGTAACCTGCACCTCCAGTTCCTGAGACGTTCTGGCGTTAGAGGCACGGCACTGCTTGCTTCTGGTTGGCATTTAGTTTTCAGCCTTTTCTGATCGACCACATCAGCTGTCACTTACTCATCCACTTTCCAGCTTCCAAAATCCTGTTGACATCCCTTGTCCGCTGTTGTCTCCTTTCCTATCCTCTGTCCCTGTGGGTTTATACCTTTTAAAATTTGTGTTTGGTCTTTTGTTGGTGGGATTTCAAGAGGAAGTGAAGATACACGTGTTTAATCCATCGTGGTAACCGAGATGGTTACTGCATTTTCCACTCTGCGACCAGCATCGCAGGAGACAGTGGGCTTCCTTACACTTTACTAACATTGGGTATTATCATTTGTCTTAAATTTTGCTAATCTGATAAATAAAAAGCAAGGAGATATCTCAATGTCATTTTAATTTATGTTTAAAAGTTATTAATGATATAGCTGAGGGTCTTCTTAGGTGTTTATTGGCCATTTATATTTCTTCTATGAACCATCTATTTGTGTCCATCGCTCATTTTTCTACTAGGGCAGAATGACTGTTAAATTATTAATGTATGGCCAGCTCTATAAAAAAGTTTATGGCTGATTCCTTCCTTCCTTCCTTCCTTCCTTCCTTCCTTCCTTCCTTCCTTCCTTCCTTCCTCCCTCCCTCCCTCCCTCCCTCCCTCCTCTCTCTCTTTTCCTTTTCCTTCCTTCCTTCCTTTCTTCCTTCCTCCCTCCCTCCCTCCTCTCTCTCTTTTCTTTTTCCTTCCTTCCTTCCTTCCTTCCTTTCTTCCTTCCTTCCTTCCTTCCTTCCTTTCTCTCTCTTTCTCTCTTTCTCTTTCTTTCTTTCTTTCTTTCTTTCTTTCTTTCTTTCTTTCTTTCTTTCTCTCTCTCTCTCTCTTTCTCTCTTTCTCTCTTTCTTTCTTTCTTTCTTCTCTCTCTTCTTTTTTACTTTTTGTCAGAGTCTCACTCTATCACCCAGGTTGGAGTGTGGTGATATGATCACGGTTCACTGCAGCATCAACCTCCTAGGTTCAGTGATCCTCCCACCACAGCCTCCCAAGTAGCTGAGACTATAAGCACACACCACCATACCTGGCTATTTTTAAAATTTTGTATAGAGGCAGTGTCTTGCCATGTTGCCTTGGATGGTCTTGAACTCCTGGTCTCAAACAATCCTCCTGCCTGGGCCTCTCAAAGTGCTGGGATTACAGGTGTGAGCCACCACACCTGGCCTGATCCCTTATTTTCTTTTATATGCAGTCTCAGAGCACAGACTTCAGAAAACAGTGGTTCTTAATGACTTCATCTAAAGTTTTTGATGATTTTCTTCCCTTAGATTATGAAATTAATATGTATTTGCTGTAGAAAATTTGGAAAATACTGATAAACACAAAAAAGAAAATATGAATTACTCAGAGATAACCACCACTTATATCCTCCCAGTCTTTTATTCTGAGCATATACTTATAAAAAGAAAAGTGGAGTAATTTTATTTTGTGTCATGCTTTCAATTTACGAAATCATAATTTGTTCTTATGTGCATTGTTCTATGACATCATTTCTAGTGACCATACAATATTTCTTTATATGTATATACAATCATTTATTTAGCCAATCTCCTAAATGACACACATGTGGGTTCCTATTGGGTTAAAATTTTGATTAACAAGTTCCTCTGACGATCATGACCCCATCTAATCCTGTTTCCACCATGTATCTGCTTAGCATTCTCTTTCTTTGGGGGGGAAAAAGGATAAAGGTAAACTTTAATTCTTTTCAGGTTACATTATTACTAATTCCAATGTAATGAATACAGACTCATGGAGATTTTCTAGAACTTTCCATGTTGCTGGGTCAGAGGGAGTGGTCAGGAAGGGTCATTCTGGGACCCTCATTAGATATCTCCACAGGTTTGCATCACCGTGAAACTGATGAGGGCCAGAAGCACCGATGAAGGAGTGCGAGATGGAATAAGGAGAAAAAAGAAGCAGATCACCCGAGAAATAATAGCTTAACAGAGAGAAAAATCCAAAGACGGAGACTGGTCTAATAGCTGAAGACCTGAATTCCGTCCCTGAGTCTGCCACTAACTCAGACTCGTATGTCCTTGGGCAGATTGCTCAACTTCCCTGGTTTTCTCATGTGGCAGATTATTCCAAAGTTCTCTTCTATGTTTGAGGGTCTATGAATGCTGACCTTGTCATACTAGCTGTGTGACCTCGGAGACGTCGCTTAACCTCTCTAGGACTGGGTTTCCTCATCTGTAAAGTGGGAACATGAGTAGCTGCTTCATAGCATCGTTATGAATGAGTGTTTGTAAAGCACTTACGCGAGTTAAGTTCTCTGAACCTGCTCTGGTTCAGGAGGCAGCCCCCCAAAAATAAAATTAAAACACCTCACACAGGGCCTGTCCCATACTAAATATTCAACGAATGACAGCTATTTTTTTAAATTGCATGCTGATTGTTATATAAGAAGAGGACAATTACATCATCCCACACTCTGTGTACAGAAAGGACTCTTGGCTTCTCAAAAGTGGTTTCAAAGTTCAGTTTGCATCTGGGACAGATGCCAAAGGGCAAACTACAAAGTCACCACTGGCCACTGACCTCCATTCTCAGTTTATTCTTCCCTGGGGCCTGGACGCCGTCCAGATGTGGGTCAAGTAAACAGGCTGCTGTTTATAAGTTAGATGTATGAATACCAGGGGAAGCAAAGGGAAGCCCCATTTTTCAAATATAAAATATCTATGAGTTTAAGAGAAGAGGAACCAAGCCTTAGATTATATGAATCATTAATGTTAGGGATGCTATTAAGGAAAAGCTGACGTACTTTCAAGTTGTCATTGATGAGCATGGAGACAGGAAGCAGAAGTTGTGGGTGTAGCTGAAGTTTTGCTCTTTGCTCGTGTGTATTCTTGGACAAATTACCCTTTTCTGTAAATTCAGTAGGCTGGACTATATTTTTATTCCCTAAGTGATGGTCTGTGTATTACTGGTGACAGGCAGATTGATGTTAGGTGGTAAGAGATGCACATTTGAAATTTTAATAGGTATTTATTTTAGGGAATGTTAGGGAAAATACAATCAGCATCAAATTCTATGATTTCATAGAGATGATCGTTTAGAATGAGATTAATGGAAGATTTAAGCTAATCTTTAAATACATGAGTAAATTCAAATAAATATTCAAAGATGATATGCAGAAATAGCAAATAACGTGCAGGTGGTAAAACTGGAAGATCAGAAAGGGGTAGGCAGAATAATAGCCCCACCAAAAATGTTCACATCCTAATCCCCAGAACCTGTATGTTACCTTATATGGCGAAAGGGACTTTGCAGATATAATTAAATTAAGGCTTTTGAGATGGGGGGATAATCTGGGCCAGCTCAATGTAATCAGAAGAGTCCTTATAAGAGGGAGGCTTATCAAAATCAGAGAAGGCAATATGATGATGGAAGCAGCTATGGGAGCAAATGCAACCGCAAGCCAAGGAGCGCTGGTGACCTCTAGAAGCTAGAGGAGGCAAGCAACTGACTCTCCCCGAGTTTTCAGGAGGAAACAACGCTGCCCGACACCTTGATTTTAGCTCTTTAAGTATCGGTTTAGACACTCCTGACTTTCAGAAGTGCAAGAAGATAAATCTGTTGTTTTAAGCCACCAGGCTTGTGATAATTATAGCAGCCACAGGAAACAAATACACCAGACCTTAGATGCCCATGAAGTGGTGCATTCTGCAAGATCAGCAATTCCTTAGGGCATAGAAAGGAACGTTGGCAAGAATAAGACCATCCTTAGTCATTACCCTCACCCTCCCAGGAGAGGGCTGACTCTGCCGTCACGTTCTGCAGACTGGCCAAGGAGAGGAAGGGCTCTCCGCTCCACCAGGATGGTGCTTGGCTAGATGTCGGGGTGGGTCCTGACTCACTCACTGTCAACAGTGTCATCTGGTTCAACCTGCTCGTTTTACAGATGAAGAAACTGAGGCCCAGAGAAGGGAAGTCTTTTTAACAAAATCAACTGGGATAGGGCTGATTTGGCCAAGGTGAGTAACACGAGGCATGGCTGGGTTCTCACACCAGTGTGGGAGCCCTGAGAAAAGGTGGTACCTGCAAATGACTGGGGGTGGAGGGTGGACCTTGCTGTCCTTTGATCCTCTTCTCTATGCGTCTGGGCCTCTTACTTTCAAACTACTTCCTCTAATATCTTTTTATCAGGGTGTTAATAACCATCCTGTTAACACACAATCTTTAGAAAATTGTTGAAACAGCAACATGCTTGGAGAAAGGGCTCCCCTGCCTATTCCCTCCACCCCCACTATTTTTTGTTGTTGTTGACGGAGTCTTGCTCTATTGCCCAGGCTGGAGTGCAGTGGCGTGATCTCAGCTCACCGTAACCTCCACCTCCTGGGTTCAGGTGATTCTCCTGCCTCAGCCTCCCAAGCAGCTGGGATTACAGGCACCCGCCACCACGCCCAGCCCCCTGCCTCCCCTTTTATCTTGTCCCCAGCACTTCAGTGAATGTCTTCTCTTCTGCCTGGCCTGCTTCCCTCTCCTGGAAGGGGCATTTCTACCATGATTAACATGGAACCTGGGATGTTTTGTGTCTGCAATTCAGTGTTTATGAGTAAAAATCCACCTCTAGGCCGGGCGCGGTGGCTCACGCCTGTAATCCCAGCACTTTGGGAGGCCGAGGCGGGCGGATCACAAGGTCAGGAGATCGAGACCATTCTGGCTAACACAGTGAAACCCCGTCTCTACTAAAAATACAAAAAAATTAGCCGGGCGCGGTGGCGGGCGCCTGTAGTCCCAGCTACTCAGGAGGCTGAGGCAGGAGAATGATGTGAACCTGGGAGGCGGAGCTTGCAGTGAGCCGAGATCGCGCCATTGCACTCCAGCCAGGGGGACAGAGCGAGACTCCATCTCAAAAAAAAAAAAAAAAAAAATCCACCTCTATATTATAGGCACTCCTGATTGGAGAAGTCCTGTCGCCTAATTTTGAGTGGAAAATGTTTTTGATGTAAAGGCCATAAAACCCCCTTGTAATTTTCTTTTCTTTTCTTTTTTTTTTTTTTTTTGAGACAGAGTCTTACTCTGTCGCCCAGGCTGGAGTGCAGCGGCGCCATCTCAGCTCACTGCAACCTCTGCCTCCCAGGTTCAAGCAATTCTCTGCCTCAGCCTCCTGAGCAGCTGAGATTACAGGTGCCGCCACCACACCCAGCTAATTTTTGCATTCTTAGTAGAGATGAGGTTTCACCATCTTGGCCAGGCTGGTCTTGAACTCCTGACCTCGTGATCCACCCTCCTTAGCTTCCCAAAGTGCTGGGATTACAGGCATGAGCTACCGCACCTGGCCCCCCTTGTAATTTCGAAGCAGACATCTAGATTTGTGTTGTATCATACAGGGGTGGATGAAAACTAGTGTGAAATTTCTTCTACGATCTCATGACTGTTATTTTGCCATATTTAGTTTTAAATGGTTGGAGTATTGTTTTGTTCTTATTTAGACAGTGATCACCAGACAAGTGACCCCCGCTCCGGCCCCCGCCACCCAGAGAAGCAATCCTTAACATTCCAGATTGGCGATAATTGACATCCCAGGTATTTCTACCACTCAAAGTCTCAGATATCGTTATGTTTTCAGTTAGTAGGTGTTTAGAAGGTATGAAATTGAAAAGACTGTAGGGTGGAAACTTACACTGGAGAGCCAGCATATATGTTCACAAGAGGGAAGTGTAGTCCGGGTGTGGTGGCTCATGTCTATCATCCCAGCACTTTGGGAGGCTGAGGCAGGCAGATTGTGTGAGGCCAGGAGTTCAAGATCAGCCTGACTAACATGGCAAAACCCTGTCTCAACTAAAAATGCAAAAAATAGCCAGGCATGGTTGTGCATTCCTGTAATCCCAGCTACTCGGGAGGCTGAGGCAGGAGAATTGCTTGAACACAGGAGGTGAAGGTCGCAGTGAGCCGAGATCAGACCGCTGCACTCCAGCCTGGGTGACAGAGCAAGACTCTGTCTCAAAAAAAAAAAAAAAAAAAAAAAGGAGGAAATTGTACATAACAACATAACATCAAGTTGGACTAATTAGGGAGTCATAGCAGAAGGGAATTAATTCCTAAGATCTGTGTTGCAGAATTGAGAACGCTTTCATTGAGGCTTTACTGATGCGAGTGCCCAGGTCACTCTTGTATCCACTGGGGTTACTTGGCTGAAAGGCTGCCTTTAAAAAATTTTTTAACAGATCCTAAATCCATAGGCTTAGGAAATAGTTTACATCATTTACAAAGAATTTTGGGGAAATTATCTTGCTTTGTTAAGTATGGATGCATCCTTAGTTTTTAAACTTTAGAAAATTACACATTTAAGACATTTTTGATAAAAATACAGAAAGGAAAAAAAAACGAAGGAAGAACAGATGAGAGAGACAGAGAGAGATTAGATTGTGATCTCACCTCATTTCGGTGTCTTTGTCCCCAGACTCTTTGTCTAATGACAATGTATGCATGTTTTTCTACTTGACAAAGATGGGATCACATACCTATTGTTAACTGCTTGATTCATTTAACTGCATATTGTGGACATTTTCCTTATTAATATTCTTCTATAGCATTGTTGTTACCATTTGGATACTGTTTTTGTTTTTTTGAGACGGAGTCTTGCTTTGTTGCCCAGGCTGGAGTGCAGTGGTGTGATCTCGGCTCACTGCAAGCTCCGCCTCCCGGGTTCACGCCATTCTCCTGCCTCAGCCTCCCGAGTAGCTGGGACTACAGGCGCCCGCCATCACACCTGACTAATTTTTTGTATTTTTAGTAGAGACAGGGTTTCACCGTGTTAGCCAGGATGGTCTCGATCCCCTGACCTCGTGATCTGCCCGCTTTGGCCTCCCGAACTGCTGGGATTACAGGCGTGAGCCACCGCGCCCGGCTTGGATACTGTTAAATTGTGTAGCTATCGTATCATTCCACTTCGTTAGTCCTTTAGTCTATGTTGTTCCTAATTTTTTGCTAGACAATGCTTTGATGAACATCCTGTTCGACAATTTGCACACATCCTGAATAGTCCTTTGGGTAAATTCCTAGAAGCAGAATGCTGGATCACAAAGGTTGCACCTTTGTTTTTTGTTTTTTTTTTTTTTCCTTTTTCTTTTTCTTTTCTTTTTTGAGGCGGAATCTCACTTTGTTGCTTTGTTGCCCGGCTGGAGTGCAATGGTGCGATCTCAGCTCACAGGAAGCTCCACCTCCCAGGTTCACACCATTCTCCTGCCTCAGCCTCCCAAGTAGCTGGGACTACAGGTACCCGCCACTACGCCTGGCTAATTTTTTTTTTGTATTTTTAGTAGAGATGGTGTTTCACTGTGTTAGCCAGGATGGTCTTGATCTCCTGACCTTGTGATCTGCCCACCTCGGCCTCCCAAAGTGCTGGGATTACAGGCGTGAGCCACCGTGCCCAGCCCTTTGTTTTTTTAATATAAAGTTTTTATTCCTTTTACATTTTTTGTAGAGACGGGCTCTTATTGTCTTGCTCAGGCTGGTCTTGAACTCCTGGGCTCAAGCAGTCCTCTTGCCTTGCTGCCACAGTGCTAGGATTACAGGCGTGAACCCATGTGCCTAGCCAAGGTTCCACATTTTTAAGTGTTTGATACAGGCTGCTAAACTCCCTACCAAGAATTGTGACATCCTCCTCAGCCCTTTACACGAGGGTGCTAGTTTCTCAGTGCTCTTGTATGCATTTATCATCTAATGTTTTAGAATCTCTTATACCTGTTGGATGAAATATGGACTCTCTTCTTTGCTGTCCTACTTTGAATGTGTTTGATTAGGATCAAGGTAGGATATGATTCACATGTTTCTTAGCCGCCTGCATCTAAACATTTGTCAATTGCTTCTTATTGCTTGTTTCTAAAGGGAAGTTCTTTATTAGACTTCTAAACTAAAAAAGTGCTTTGAGGCCAGGTGCAGTGGCTCATGCCTGTAATCCTAGCACTTTGGGAGGCCGAGGTAGAGGATCGCTTGAGTCTAGGAGTTTGAGACCAGCCTGGGCAACATGGTGAAACCCCATCTCTACAAAGAGTACAAAAATTAGCTGAGTGTGGTGGCACATGCCTGTGGTCCTAAGTACTTGAGAGGCTGAGGTGGGGGGATCACCTGAACCCAGGAGGTCAAGGCTGCAGTGGACTGAGCGAACCACTGCACTCCAGCCTGGGTGACAGACTGAGACCTCGTTTCAAAAAAAAAAAAAAATCATTGAAAGCTTTTATTCAATAAGTGTTAACTGCCCATAACATGCCAGGCATTGGGGTCACAGATAAATAAGGCATGGCTGCTGCCCTAGGTGCTACCTTAAATCTAAAATATTAAAAAAAAACCTTGGCTAGTTTTTTCTCCTTAGCACTTGTTACTGCTGACATACTCAGGGTTGTCTACTTTTTTTCTTTTTTTTTTTTGAGTTAAGGTCTTGTTCTGTTACCCAGGCAACAAACCTATGGTGCAATCATGGCTCACTGCAGCCTCAAATCTCTGGCCTCCAGCCATCCTCCCACCTCAGGCAACAGAATAGCTAGGATTACAAATGTGAGCCACTTTGCCCAGCTAATTTTTAAATTTACATGGAGATGAGTCTTGCCATGTTACACAGGCTGGTTTTGAATTCCTGGCCTCAAGTGATCCTCCCACCTTAGCCTCCTAAAGTGTTGAGACTACGGGAGTAAGCCCTTGAGCCCAGCCTCTTTATCTATTTCTGTTTCCCTTCTATTTTCCTTTTTTTTTTTTTCATTTTTAGAAAATCTCCAGGAAGGAAAGAATTTAGCTTCTTTTGTTAATTGTGCTATGCCAGGCATCTAGAACAGGGCCAGGCCCTTATTAAATATTTGTTGAATGGTTGGAAGCATGATCTTTTGGTCCTGGCAACTTTGACTCATTGGCTTACCTGGTAATGGGAATCAGGCTGAAGTTGCTTAATAAGCTTAGACTGGTAAGAAACACTCCATTTCTTTTCAGCCCCGTCATTTCATTAGTCTAGTTTGGGAGTAGGTAAACCTGGCGCCACCTTGTCTGTATAAAGGTATGTGAGCACATCTCATTTTTTTCCCAGGGACAGTCACACTGTTTATGGAGGTGTGATGTCAACAGCCCTTGGGGTTGCCAGGTGTTAACCCAATGAGCAATTAACAGTGTCATGCCATCCATTTCTTGGGAGGCAGCTGCCACTGTGGGGTGTGGATAGTGGCTGTCAAGTGGCTGGGATGACAGCCAAGGATGATAGTGAAGACTGAAGCTTAGGGAAGTCAGGAAAACCATGAGGTTCTAGATCAGGAGGAAGTCCATAGTTCAGGGAGCCTTCTGGGAAGAAATTAGGACTAGCCAGAGATTCATGGGAGCATGGCAGGGTGTCAAGTTCCATCAATAGGGGAGAAAAGGCTAGATAGACCTCAATAGGGGATTAAAGGCTCTTGAAGCTTCAGTTTACCCCCCTGGATAAGGATGAGGTCTCTTTCTTTTCAGGTACCATCACCAGGGCAGGTCCGTCATAGGAAGGCCTGTTTCAGCCGCAACCTAAACTGTTCTCATTTTTCTCTTCTCTAAAAGCCACTTTTCAGCAGGCTATACCTGGTGACCTGCACTTGCCTCCTGGCAAGGGGGCCAAGGGCTAGAAGCAGGCTGCATTCTCAGGCACAGTGGAAAGGGAAGGAAGGGGAAGGGGGCTTGGAACCTAAGACACTGCATAACAAATTCATCTCTACCCAATTCCAGCCTTTCTGTTGACTTACAGCCAACTGGAGTTTGAAAGTGTGGAGACAAACTCTGATGGGAGAGCTGAGGTTTGGGAGTCTGAGCTGCTTTGAGTGGTCGGTGAGCTCTGTTTGTTCCAGAAGCTAATGAGGATGCGATAAATACAACAAATAGAACCTTCTTTCCCTTCAAGGTGGTATGGGAATAGCCCAGGCTGGGCTGTTTGTGGCTGGCTGTGTCAGGGACCAAACCATAAGTGAGCATTTTTGAATCAGACATGAGTTGGTTACCATTCAAAGTCTTGGAAGGGAGGTTGGGCATGGTGGCTCATGCCTGTAATCCCAGGACTATGGGAGGCCGAGGGATCTGGCATTCTGTGGACCGCCCAGCAACCCATTTACATGACCAATATTTATTGAGTGGCCACTCAGTGCCAAATGTTATGATGAAAAATTAAGATGCATTTCTCTATTTAAGGCATCTGCACATACTTTTATGTTGTTTTAAAATTTCACATCTTGGTTACATCTTATATTGCAGTCTTCGGTTTTTAAGGGCCTTGGCAACTTGACGGAGGAAGAGAATCCCATGAATATTAAGCCCTATTTTCACTCAGGGAGCAGTCCTGTCACACTTTTTCCTTTGCCTTGGTTGTTTTTCTTTATAGCATGTCTCATGATCTGGCAGAAATAGATTAGTCTATTTGCTTGTTGTCTATTTTCCCTTTAGAATATAAGATAATTATATTGGGTAGGGGCGGGGGTGCTTTTTAAAATTGTACCGGGATCCCCATGGCTAGAACAGTGCCTGGTCCTCAGCAGGCATTAAACTCCTTGCTAATGAATGAAAGACTTTTCTCTCTATCTAAAACCACTTCTCGCCTCAAGGCTGAAGTGTATATGTGTGTATATGTGTGTGTGTGTGTACATATATATGTGTGTATATATACGTGTGTGTGTGTGTGTGTGTGTGTGTGTATATTCTTTTTTTTTTTTCCCAAGACAGAATCTCACTCTGTCGCCCAGGCTGGAGTGCAGTGATATGACCTTGACTCACTGCAACCTCTGCCTCCTGGGTTCAAGCAATTCTCCTGCCTCAGCCTCCCTAGTAGCTGGGATTACAGGCATGTGCCACCACACCCGGCTACTTTTTGTATTTTTAGTAGACATGGGGTTTCACCAGTTGGCCAGGCTGGTCTCGAACTCCTGACCTCGTGATCCGCCCACCTTGGCCTCCCAAAGTGCTGGGATTACAGGCGTGAGCCCCCATGCCTGGCCCCAAGTGTATATTTTTAAGATTTTAAAAACACATTATTATTAATATTATTTAATTAAAAAGCAAAGGATATTGCATTGGGGATTGTAGACACTGTGGCTTGGGTTTAAGACTTAGGCTAGAGAAAAGGCATAGTTGCCTATGACCCAAATCTTAGTTCCTTTGTAACCTATATCATCTAAGTTCAGCCTTTTATACCAGTGAAAATTCCTGTCTATGGTGATTTTTTTCAGGATTTGGGGTATTTTCCAGAATGTTCTGTCAGTCTTGCCTTTGAAGTTATAGCCACCAGACCATTGGTTCATTCTTTCACTTTTGTGGAAGCATATTAAATGAGTGTTTGCTAAGTGCCTGTTGTTGGGGATATATTTTGACAATCAACACTGTCCCTACACTCAGTGAGTTTTGGTTTCTTGGAGGAGATTGGACATCTCTGTGACCAAAAGGCTATGTTTAGTAAGTCTCTTGTGAACTGTGTAGAGCTCCATGTGAGCTCAGAGGAAGGAGTGCTCACTTTGGGGCTTTGGGTATCAGGGAAGTCTTCCTGGAGGAGATAGCATATGAGTGAGACTTCAAAAGGCAGAGGAGAAGGTGGGTCGACCAAGCCTAGGGAGCAGCTATAGCATACAGGGCGGTGGGAGTCAAAAAGATAGGCCCATAGAGGAAGGGAATCATCTATCTGGGGGACCATGCTGGAGGGTCTGGCCAGACCTAGATAGGTGATCCATAGGATATAGACCACAGAAGTGGGCTGGAGTTGCTTTGGGAGGGCTTTGAGTACCAGACTACTTTGTTCCTTATCACAAAAGTAGCAAGATGCCAAAACAAGTTTTGGAGCCAGGGATGCTCTGTATACAGTGGGATTTTAGAAAGATTATTCTTATGGTTATGTGTGGACCGCTGGGCTGAAACAAGAAGACATTCGAGGGAGAGAAGTTTGGGGAGGGAGGGAGAGACAAATAAGAAACTTTGGATTATGGGCGATGTGGGAAGAAAGTACTGAAGAATGAATAGATTTACTTGAGTTTAGGAAGGGAAAGTCTTTGGTCTTTGGTGACCACAAGAGTGAGATGCAAGCTGGGGGCGGGAAATGATTAGGGGGATTTGATGAGTGCCTTGTGCCTCACTGACTGGAATGATGGCACCATTGACAGAAACATGAAAATGGTTTTGGAAATTTCTGTTGGGGCAAAGGCAAATCTGTTTGGGGTTTTGGCACGTAGAGCTGGAGGTGGTGGTCGGACATCTGGTGGACATAGCCGCCAGACCATTAGCAACTGGCCAGCCAGTGGGTGTCCCTTACCCAGCTAGATCTATACCCTTAGAGATTAGCAAAAACTGCTGGCCAAAGGAATAGAGAGAGATTAGGCGGAAGCTGATTTTGAGATGTCTTGCTCACCTGATTCAGTAGAGTTAACTATGCCCCATCTCGTCAGAATTTCCACAGTGGGCCTGTGTGCATGACATCACCTGTGAGTGTGTGATGTGGCCAAAGTCCAGCGTCTTTACTAGCCAGGGTTTGGGCTTGTACTCAGATCTCCCTTAGGGTAACTAGTCAGCCTCTACCCTTCCCAGTGGTGGAATCTGGCCTCTGTTTCCTGAATCTCAGAGTTTGTGACAGGAGAGATTTGGGATCCTCATGCATGCTCTCAGGGACTGTGACATTAACCTCTTTTGGCTCAATCCAAGAAAGACCTTGTACTGGGACCCATGCCTCGGCAAACCCCTTCCTAATGATTTATAAAAGCAGAGAGCGGGGCAGCCCTCACTCACCTTTTTTTAACACCACAAGGCTGGTTTTATAACTTCTGTTCCCTTTCGGGGCTGATTTCCGTCTTCCTTTCCACTTTATTTTTTCTGGATTTGGTATATTGGAAGCAGGGGCTGGGGCAAAGGTTGCTGATAGTTAATTGCCATGCCCAGTCCCTGGGTCCATCTCCTAGGGAGAAAGCTCAACCACGAGGAGGAAGGAATTAGATCAGTCTGGGCCCTTTGGCACCTCTCAGAATCCTGCCAGGCAAAGCTCATTCATTAAGATAAGGCCAATAGTCCAGTCCTGACAAACACCAGTTCTGGGTCTGGGCTGCGTGGGAGGGGTGACAGCTTGGAAGATGATGCCAACATTTTCCGAGGGGCCTGGCCTGCCATTAGATGACTCAGTGCGTTTCCCAGCACCTCAGCCAGGAGGCAGGGACAGAGCCGCAGCCCTTCTTAATTTTTTTCCTCTTGAGATAGGACTGTTTTGTCCTGGCACCAGGTCCATAGGAAAGCCTTCATTCATCCTCTCCCTGTCTGTGATCTCATCAGCCAGAGCACAGCTTCAGCCAGGGAAGCAGAGCCCCGGAGCCTGAACGAGCTGTATCAGCTCGTTGTCCCAGGTCACTGGCCTTGAAGTAAGACCTGCTTGAGTTTAAGCCCTAGCTCCTCTGGGTCTCCGTTTACAATATGTAAAATGGAAGCAATAATTTCAGCCTCACAGGCTCATTGTGAGGATTGAAGGAGGGAAAGCATGTAAAGCACTTAGCACAGTGCTCTAGCCCAATACATGGTAGTAATTGCTAATACTCCCCCTTCTTGATTAGCAGTATACTAATTGTTAATAGTGTGTTTTCTGGAGAGTCAGACAATCGGAACAGGGTGGGTTTGAGGCTTGAGGCCTCATCTTTCTAATTGAGAGACTTTGGGAAACTTCATCTTGCAGAGTCTGTTTCCTCATTTAAAAAATGGTAAGAGTACCTGTCTCATGGGATTATTGTGAGAATGAAATTAAGCAGACCAAGTGTTTAGCACAATTGCCAGTGCATACAAGAGAACTTCGAAAAGTTCATAGAAAAATTAATTTAAAAGATAAAATTAAAAAATACAAATTTTATTTCTCAAGCTCCATCAAGGAAGATCAAGACACTTTTTTTTTTTTTTTTTTTTTAAACAGTCTCGCTCTGTCACCCAGTGCCACGATCTTGGCTCATTGCAACCTCCACCTCCTAGGTTCAAGCGGTTCCCAAGCCTCAGCCACCTGAGTAGCTGGGATTACAAGCACATACCATCACGTTCAGCTGATTTTTGTGTATTTTTAGTAGAGGCGGGGTTTTACCATGTTGGCCAGGCTAGTGTTGAACTCCTGGCCTCAAGTGATCTGCCCACCCCGGTCTCCCAAAGTACTGAGATTACAGGTGTGAGCCACTGTGCCCAGCCAAGCTCAGGACACTTTTGTAACCAATGATATCAGCCATTTATTTAGTACATCCCTAAAGAACTGAGGGTCTGGGGATTTTAAGCACGTTAATGCAGTCTTTTTTACATTATTAACTGAAGAAAAATGGGTGCCCTTTAAAGATTTTTTAAGATTAGGAAACAAAAAGTCTTCAGAAGGAGACAAATTGGGACTGTAAGGTGATGTCTAGTGATTTTCCACGGAAACTCTTGCAAAATTGCCCTTGTTCGATGAGAGAAATGAGCAGGAACTTTATCATGGTGGAAAGGTCTCTCTGGCGAAGGTTTCCTGGGCATTTTTCCACTAAAGCTTTGGCTAACCTTCTCAGAACACTCTCATAATAAGCACATGTTATTATTCTTTAGCCCTCCAGAAAGTCAATAAGCAAAATGCCTTGAACAACCCAAAAAATGGTTGCCATGATTTTTGCTCTTGACTGGTTCACTTTGTGTTGACTGGACCACTTCCATCTCTTGGTAGCCATTGCTTTGATTGTGCTTTGTCTTCAGGATTGTACTGGTAAAGCCAAGTTTCATTTCTGGTTACAATTCTTCAAAAAAAAAAAAAAAAGCTTCAGGATCTTGATCTCACTTGTTTAAAATCTGTGAAATTTTGAAAGCTCTGTTCTTGTCAGTAGCTGACCTGGGCACAATGGTTTTGGCACCCATTGAGTGGAAAGGTAGCTCAACTTTAATTTTTCCGTCAGGATTGTGTAGGTCAAATCAGTTGAGATATCTGTGGTGCTGGCTATTGTTTCTGCTGTTAATCATTGAACTTTTTCAATTAGGGCATGAACAAGATTACATTTTTTCCTCACAAATTGATGTGGAGGGTCTGATGCTGTGGGCTTCATCTTCAACATCGTCATGTTTCTTCTTAAAATGGATTATCCATTTGTAAACTGCTGATTTCTTTTGGGGCATTGTCCTTATAAACTTTTATAAAGCATCAATGATTCCACCATTTTTCCACCCGGCCTTCACCATAAATTTAATATTTTTTATTGCTTCAATTTTGTAGAATACATGTTCATATAGGGACTCTCTTCAAACTGATTTCTTTTCCTGGTGCTTCAAGCTAGATCCTGTTCAGACATGTTATAGCAATTTAGAACAAATTTATTTTGGTGAAAACATTTATTTTATTTTTTTTAGAGACAGGTGTCTCACTATGCTGCCCAGGCTGGTCTCGAACTCCTGGGCTCAAGTGATCTGTCTATCTCAGCCTCCCAAAGTGCTAGGATTACAGGTACGGGCCACCATGCGTGGCCTTGTGCAAAAAAAAGTTGGAAATCCATGCATAGAATATGCATATTATTTATAATATTATTCGTAATAGGCATATGTAATATGTTACCCTTCCCACAAATCCCATTAATCCCTTCTCTGATCTTTATTGGTTTGGGTACCTCTTACAATCCATCTTGCATTGTTCATGTTTATGTCCATCTCCTTCAAAAGTATAAACTGGGCCTCCTAGACTCACTTTGCTTTCACCTTGAGGCATGTCTTACACATTATTTTTGTGTCCACAGCCACAAATCCAATCCTAAAAGCACTGAAATTGGAAAGGATTACATTGCGTCCAGCATGGAGGCTGGCGCCTGTAATCCCAGGACTTTGGGGGACTGAGGTGGGAAGATTGCCTGAAGTCAGTTCTTTTTTGTTTCGTTTGTTTTTAGACAGAGTCTCACTCTGTCACCCAGGCTGGAGTGCAGTAGTGCTCACTGCAACCTCCGCCTCCTGGGTTCAAGCGATTCTCCTGCCTCAGCCTCCGCAGTAGCTAGGATTACAGGTGCCTGCCACCATGCCTGGCTAATTTCTGTACTTTTAGTAGAGACAGGGTTTCACCCTGTTGGCCAGGCTGGTCTCAAACTCCTGACCTCAGGTGATTTGCCTGCTTCAGCCTCCCAAAGTGCTGCAGCGCCTGGCATAAGTCAGGAGTTCTTGACCAGCCTGGGCAATCCGAGCACTTTGGGAGGCCGAGACAGGCGGATCACGAGGTCAGGAGATCGAGGCCATCCTGGCTAACACGGTGAAACCCCGTCTCTACTAAAAATACAAAAAAAAAAAAAAATTAGCCGGGCATGGTGGCGGGCGCCTGTAGTCCCAGCTACTCAGGAGGCTGAGCCAGGAGAATGGCGTGAACCCGGGAGGCGGAGCTTGCAGTGAGCTGAGATCCGGCCACTGCACTCCAGCCTGGGCGACAGAGTGAGACTCCGTCTCAAAA
>NC_037684.1:64733071-64740801 GCF_003255815.1 Theropithecus gelada
AAAAAAAAAAAAAAAAAAAAAAAAAAAAAAAAAAGAAAAGAAAGGATTACTTTGTACATTGTACAACAAAAGTTCTTAAAATTGTTTTAAAAATGTATCTCTTCCTTTAAGTTTCCACTCCCTATGTAAATTGCCTATCCCTCTTTCCCTCCTTTTTGAACTAGTATCCCCTCCAGCGTGCTTCCAGGTCCGCTAGGGAATACACATGCGCACATACACACACACGTACGTGTGTATTTATATACTAAAAAATATATAAACATTAATAATGCAGGATGGGGCAGGGTGTGGTGCCTCACGCTTGTAATCCCAAAACTTTGGGAGGCCGAGGCGGGCGGATCAGGAGTTCGAAAGCAGCCTGGCCAACATGGTGAAACCCTGTCTCTACTGAAAATCTACCAAAAATACAAAAATTAGCCGGGCGTGGTGGCGGGCGCCTGTAATCTCAGCTACTTGGGAGGCTGAGGCAGGAGAATCGCTTGAACCTGGGAGGCAGAGGTTGCAGTGAGCTGAGATCGCACCGCTGCACTCCAGCCTGGGCAATAAGAGCAAAACTCCGTTTCAAAAAAAAAAAAAAAGCAAGATGGATTGTAAGAGGTATATATATAATATATAATGTATATACTATAATGTGTATAGTATATAATTACATTATATATCATTATATATTACATATAATATATAATATACAGCAACAGTTCTTAAAATTGTTTTTAAAATGTATCTCATAATATATAATATATAAAATTATATATAATATATAAATTTGTGAAATTATATATTATATAAATCATATATAATAATATATATAATATTATATATAATACAATTATATATTATATTGTATATATAAATGTAGGACTCCATTTCTTGGGGGCCCTGGAGGGGAGAAAGTCACACCCATACACACACGTACACGCATGTATACAAAAATGAAAATATGCTCAGATATATACAATATATAAATGGGCAAATATAAAATCCCCTTGGTGCCAACGAATCCATTCATTCATTCATCAAATATTTGAGCGTCCACTTTGCCTAGAACCAAGTTATCTGTTGGGATGAGCAAGGCATAAGAGGTTCTAGCTCTCATAGAACTTAGAATTCTGCTGGAGGAAGATGAGAACAAATACAAAATGTAAGCAGTGGAAGTGCTGTAAAAACAACACAGAGCTTTGTGGCAGTGATGCTTAGAATGCCCCTGGTGTTCCATTGGGTGTTCGGGCAGGGGGAATGGACTCGGTGGTGAACTATGAGCCGAGATTCGTTTTATAAACGGGAACACTGACACATGGACACTTGAAGGGCCTTGGTGGCCGGAAAACTGAAGGCACGTTCCCATCCGTCTTGGAACCACTCTCCCGAATAGCAGTTTCAGGGAGCTGCTGAAGCCATAACCAGCCGGTCCCAGAGTCCAAGAGCGCCTGCGCAAAAGGACGCCTTCAGCTTGACGTCAGCGCGCCGGGCTCTGGCCCGCCCCCTGTGACACCAGCCTCGCCCCGCCCCGCCCCGCATACCCGCGGGCTGCCGCGCATGCTCCGAGCCCCGCCCCCGTGCGTCACAGAATGGCCTCGGACACCCAGGCAGTCCCTGACGTGTCGGGGAGGAGCCGGGAGCGGAGGTACGCGGAGTGGAGCTCGGGGCTGCGGAGGGGAGCTGAGCCGAGCGGCTGGGCGGGCCTGGCCAGGCCAGCGGAGCGGAGACGTGGGTCGAGCGGCGGCGAACATGCGCTTTTGACACATTGGAGGTGAGCCTGCACCGCGGGACCGCTCCCTAAGGGGCTGCGCTGGGCCGGCGGCGCCGAGGCCTGCCCTTGGGGAGCCTTCCCGGCCCGGGGCCGTGTCTGAGGCTCCGCCGGGGCGGGCCGGGCCGGCTTCTGGGGCGGCCAGCCCGGGGACAACTGTTCCAACCACTCTAACTGTCCCCTCCCTTCCCTGGTCCGACGTGTGGTCCCCCCAGGGGCGCCTGCAAGGGAACGATCCCTGTGGCCTCCGGAGGATGTGCCCCGTTCCGGGTGGGGTGAGGGCTGGCGGTGACGGAGGCCGGGACGTGGCACCGTGGGCTGGGGCGCTGGCGGCGCAAGGAGTGGCCCAGTCGGAGGTGGCAGCGGCGCGCCCAGCCCGCCTCCTCCTACCCTCTCCCCGAAATTCCTTCATTTGCGAGGGTGTCTTGGAGCGGGGTTGCATTTTGATCTCTCAGTGCGTCTCTCCCATGGGGGGCGAGAGCGCGAGCAGCCCACGTTGGGCTCGGATTGGCATTCCCCTGACTCCCGCCCAGAACTGCTAATCATCCTCCCCTTGGAGTTCGGGAAAGTGTCACGAACGGGCTCGGGTTACCTGTGCTCGACTCTTTTCTAGCTGTAAGCCACGAGATGACCCTTTAAGTTTTGCAAAGCAGGTGAAAGTTCTATCCCTACTAATTATTACGTTCTATTTGCGTAGCACCTTTACACGCTTCAGAACTCTTCCTATCTCTTTCAAACCGCATCACCTTGTGGTTGCAGCTGATTATGTTATCGCCATTTCGATGGAGAAATGGAGCTGGGATGGGGGTAATTGATTTATACTTAGGTTCAATCAACTGGTGAGTGGCTTAGCTTGGATCATAATTTACATTTCTAGGCTCGGAGTTCTGGTTTCTTTTCGTGGGATTTTTATACCCTTCTCAGCTAGAAAACAAGGCAGAAAATGTGACTTGCCAAAGATATGCCAGAAACTGGTTGATTACTTACTCAATTATTTTTGAGCAAACTCACCTAGGATAAAAACTGCTGCTCAGTCATGAGAAAAATCTTACTGTGAAGCTTGTTCAGGAGTTGCTGGTTAACATTGTGTCAGCTAAACTGTGTTGCTCTTAATGTGCTTACAAGACAGGGTAATGTCTTTGCTAAATCATGAAGTTGATGGGCACAATGCAGCGTTAAGTCATGGCCTGAAGAGAAGTAAAGGGGAACCAAGTGAAGTATCTCTTCTAAATTATTATTAAAATTATTGTTATTTAAAATTAGAGTGCATGAGAAACAAAACCTTTGGCCAGCCCTGGTTAGAGGTTGACTTGATCCAGATGGAAGTTGTTAAATCTTCTGAAACTGTAGTTGTTTTGATTTTTTTAAATTAAATAGATTGAAGTTGGATAAGGAGCTTAAAATAAGTAGGAACCTTAGTAAAACTTAGATCCTGCTTTCATGAGATCTGCAAAACAACTTATTTTCATTGTAAACCATGCTGAGATAAATTTGGTTACTAAAGCTTAAAATTACTTCTGACGTAAGTTTCTGAGCACTCCATAAAGTAGAAAAAGAAGTCTGATAGAATCAGAGAGAGACCATGTTTATGATCAACTTCGAAGAGTTAAAAATTCTGTAAATGTCACCTTTGAGAGCAGTAGAATTTCGGTAAAAAGGCATGTATTACCAACATACCAACATGTAATTACTCCAGCGTCATTAGTCCATCTTAGAACTGTTAACCAGAAACAATACTGAAAATAGATTTTCTTACCATTGTACAAAGAGTAATTTCCTTGTAAATAAAAGGCATTTTGGACAGGCTGTTTTCAATTCAAATGAGTCGATTGTTGCTAGGTTTCTGAAGGTCATACACGGTATGATAATGCTTTACGTAAAAATTGTCATACTTTTGAGACTCTGTCCATATTGAGACCTGGTATTAAATAAAGATGGGGTGGGGGTGGGCAGAGAATAATAATTTTTTTTTTTTTTTTTTTTGATGGAGTCTCCGTCTGCCGCCCAGGCTGGAGTGCAGTGGCACGATCTTGGCTCACTGCAACCTCCACCTCCCGGGTTCAAGTGATTCTCTTGCTCAGTCTCCTGAGTAGCTGGGATTACAGGTGCGTGCCATCATGCCCTGCCAGTTTTTGTATTTTTAATAGAGACAGGGTTTCACCATGTTGGTCAGGCTGGTCTCGAACTCCTCACCTCGTGATCTGCCCACCTCAGCCTCCCAAAGTGCTGGGATTACAGGCGTGAGCCACCGCGCCCTGCCAATAATACATAATTATCTATCTTCATTCTAGCTTCAGAAAATTGTGGATGTACCATTGGAGCATTGTTTTAGCAATGTGTTTTCTATATTGGCTAACTTTCTATAGTGTGAAAATCTCTAATTATATAGTTTCAAATAACAGTGAACACATCCTCCCAGTGTAACTTGAAGCAAACTGAACAGACTGTAACACAGCCCCTGAAACTGTTACTTGAGTATCTGCAGTGGTAGCAAATTTTATTATTTGTAAATAATCTGATTTTTGTTTTCATTTTTTTGGAGACAGGGTCTCATTTTTGTCACCCAGGCTGGAGTGCAGTGGAACGATTACGGCTTACTGCAGCCTTAACTTCCCTAACTCAAGCGATCCTCCCATCTCAGTCTCACGAGTAGCTGGGACCACAGGTGCATGCCACCACACCCAGCTCATTTTTGTATTTTTGTTAGAGACAGGGTTTCAGCATGTTGTCCAGGCTGGCTTGAACTTCTAGGCTCAAGTGACATTCCCACCTCAGCCTCCCAAGTGCTGGGATCATATGTGTGAGCCACCATGCCTGGCTGGAATCTGATTTTTAAAAAGAGTAAATCTGATGGGTGAAAGTAGGGCGATAGAGCTGGATAATACCTGTTAGGAAGCAATAAAGATGAGGTGTGACCACAAAGTAAGAAGGTTTGCTTTTTTTTTTTTTTTTTTTCTTTTATTTGAGATGGAGTCTTGCCCTGTTGCCCAGGCTGGAGTGCAGTGGCGCAGTCTCAGTTCACTGCAACTGCCTCCTCCCGGGTTCAAGTGTTTCTCCTGCCTCAGCTTCCTGAGTAGCTGGGATTACAGGTGCCTGCCACCACACCCAGCTAATTTTTTTTTTTTTCCATATTTTCAGTAGAGACGAGGTTTCACCATGTTGGCCAGGCTGGTCTCGAACTCCTAACCTCAAGTGATCCGCCTGTCTCAGCCTCCCAAAGTGCTAGGATTATTGGCATGAGCCACTGCGCCTGGCTGGCTTTGTTCGCCTGCTTTGTTCTTAATGCGGCTCATAAAGGGTATTCAAAAAAAGTTTTGGAAATGTTTTTCAGCAATGGTGATATCACTGGACTATGCATATAGCTTCTCGAAATGATCAATTTTAAATAATCATCTGCATGTTTTAAATTTTGAAGCCTGTTTACTTTGTGGTCATACTTGAAAGGTCTGCTATTGAACTACCAATTTTTATTTTTTTTAATTTTTTTAATTTTTATTTTTTCTTTTTTGAGACAGTCTCGCTTGTGTCGCCCAGGCTGGAGCGCAGTGGTGCAATCTCGGCTCACTGCAAGCTCTGCCTCCCGGGTTCACGCCATTCTCCTGCCTCAGCTTCCCTAGTAGCTGGGACCACAGGTGCCTGCCACCACGCCTGGCTAATTTTTTTTGCATTTTTAGTAGAAACGAGGTTTCACCATGTTAGCTAGGATGGTCTCGATCTCCTGACCTCATGATCCACCTGCCTTGGCCTCCCACAGTGCTGGGATAACAGGCGTGAGCCACCGCATGTGGCCTGAACTACCAATTTTTAATAACTTATTGAACATTTATGTTTTTACTATGTGCCAGGTTCTGTCCTAAGTACTTTACAAATATTAGCTCACTTCATAACCTCATTTTAATGATTATCCCCATTTTACGGGTGAGGAAATGGGGCACTGAGTAATTAAGTAACCTGCCCAAAGTCACCCAAGTAGTGAGTAGATGCATCAGTAGCAAATCAGAACTTCCAGGTGTGATTTCAAACTTGGGCAGTTTGGCTTCAGGGTCTGGGCTCTTAACCACTATGCTATGCTGCTCCTATGACTTATTCTTGGTTAAATGTTTTACGTTGGTTTGATCTGGAAGAGCTGATGGTCCTTTTAGTAAATGATATCCAACGTAGGTTATAATACTGTTAGGGGGGCCAATAAGCAGGTTGTGAAAATAGCCTGTTGATTAGAAAAGTTATGGTCAACATTCAATTCACATAAGATTCAGCAAGAAAATAAAGAATGTGGCTGGGCATGGTGGCTCACGCCTGTAATCCCAGCACTTTGGGAGGTCGAGAAGGGCAGATCATGAGGTCAGGAGTTTTTTTTTTTTTTTTTTTTTTTGAGACGGAGTCTCGCTGTGCTCCCAGGCTGGAGTGCAGTGGCGTGATCTCGGCTCACTGCAAGCTCCGCCTCCCGGGTTCACGCCATTCTCCCGCCTCAGCCTCCCAAGTAGCTGAGACTACAGGCGCCCGCCACCACGCCCGGCTAGTTTTTTGTATTTTTAGTAGAGACGGGGTTTCACCATGTTAGCCAGGATAGTCTCGATCTCCTGACCTCGTGATCCACCCGCCTCGGCCTCCCAAAGTGCTGGGATTACAGGCTTGAGCCACTGCGCCCGGCCGAGGTCAGGAGTTTGAGACTAGCCTGGCCAACATGGTGAAACCCCATCTCTACTAAAAATACAAAAATTAGCCAGGTGTGGTGGTGTGTGCCTGTAATCCCAGCTACTTAGGAGACCAAAGCAGGAGAATTGCTTGAATCCGGGAGTCGGAGGTTGCAGTGAACTGGGATTGCGCCACTGCACTCTAGTCTGGGCAACAGAGTGAGACTCCGTCTCAAAAAAAAAAAAAAGAAAATAAAGAATGAGTGTGAAGTAAAATAATTTTGCTAGAATTATTTGACACTGAATGTAAGTAGTTGGACAAAGAGGATGCAAGGGCCAGAAATTGATTCTCAAAAAGTTTCATGCAAAAGGCTATTTAAAACCTGAGTTATCAGGGGACACTCATGAAAAAGTTGGTGTTGTATTAGGAATATGTCCCTCTTCAAGAACCAAAAGTCAGAGACAAATGGATACTCGCAGTACATCCAGAGGGGTAAACAATGCTATTCCTCAGGGATCACTACTTAAGCGCCCTTCAAAGCATTAGCTGCTGGTAGGTCCTCTGATACTATATAAATGGGTCAAAACCAACAAAAAATACCCCCACACGGAAATGATTTGAAGTGGACTCCTGAATAACATTTATAGATTCAAAACAATCCTAACTATTTTTGTGGAAGAATTGGCTCCACATTTAAACACCTTCAAATAAATGATCGATGCCAAGGAAGGTATCTAACAGTCATTAGGAACTTTCCTAATGATACTGGTTCACGGGCCACACTATTGGCAATATCATCAAATGCTGCACAGTAACAGAAAGAGTACTGAAAACTTAAAAGTGATCCGGCCGGTCAATCAAATGTTCAGTACAGAAGCAGCACTAGGCACTCAGCCCCAGAAAGGCAGATAGGTAATCTAGGGGCAATACAAAGCATGACAAAAGACTTCAGGGACTGAGATGGCTGCCAAATCATTATAAGCTAAAAGGGCAAAAAGTAATCATTTTGGGAAGATCAAGGCTGACAGGTATTATCATCAGAGGCTACAAAACCAGAGGGGGCATAAAAAACGAGAATACAATTTTGTTCACCAAATCCTGGAACCTTCCAAGAGAGCAGCACATGGGACTTAGGGCAAAGCTAAGACCAAAAACAGGAAGTTCATCAATGGCTACACAGTTATGGAACTTATCCCAGTTGCTTCAGATAAGATAAAATCAATACATTACAAATTTTAGAGTTGAAATCATTAGGCCAGGCGCGGTGGCTCAAGCCTGTAATCCCAGCACTTTGGGAGGCCGAGACGGGCGGATCGCGAGGTCAGGAGATCGAGACCATCCTGGCTAA
>NC_037684.1:65045781-65132866 GCF_003255815.1 Theropithecus gelada
TCCCCTCCCCTCCCCTCCCCTTCCCCTCCCTTCCTCTCCCTTCCCCTCCCCTTCCCTTCCCCTCCCCTTCCTTTCCCCTCCCCTCCCCTCCCCCTCACTTCCTCTCCCCTTCCCCTCCCCTCCCTTCTCTTTCCCTTCCCTTTCTCTTCCCCTTCCCTTCCACTCCCTTTCCCCCTCCCTTCCTCTCCCCTTCCCCTCCCCTTCCCTCCCCCTCTCTTCCCCTCCCCTCCCCTTCCCCTCCCTTCCTCTCCCCTTCCCCTCCCTTCTCCTCCCTTTCCCTTTCCCTTCCCCTTCCCCTCCCTTCCTCTCCCCTTCCCCTCCCCTCCCTTCTCCTCCCTTTCCCTTTCCCTTCCCCTTCCCCTCCCCTTCCCTTCTCCTTCCCCTCCCCTTCCCTCGTCTTCCCCTCCCCTTCCCTTCCCCTTCCCCTCCCCTCCCCTTCCCCTCCCCTCCCTTCTCTTCCTTCACCCTCTCGTCCCCTCCCTTTCCCCCTCCCCTCTTCGTCCCCCTCCCCCTCCCGCTTTTCCACCCCTCCCCTCTTCTGAGGATATAAAAGAACTGAATAGTGACTTACAAAATGTCTAAATGATGGTTCAATATGATAAAGCTGTACATTCCATCCAAATGAATTTAGGAATCTTATGCAATTGCAATCAAACTTTCAGAGAGTTTTTCCCCACAGATGTTGACAAAACAATGTAAAAGTTCATCTGGAGAACTGAGTACTTAAGGAACCATCACAAAAGAAGAATGAGAGGGAATGTCCACTGTTAGACACCAAAATGTGTTCTAAGGTGAAAGTGTTAAAACAGTATGTTGCTGGTGTCACTCCAGGCAAAAAACCCTCAAGTGCTCTTAGGGCTTGAGCAAGTACCTTGTTCTAAGATAGGCCTGACTTTGTGAGCTGTCTAATGGCATGAAAACTCACAATTTAAAAAGACACTTCTGACCAAAACCAAAGCAAGACCAAAAACACATCTGGAGGCCTGAAATGGGCTACAGGGCCACAGTTTATGATCCTTGATACAATAAACAGAATAGAAAATCCAGAAATAGTCCCAAGTTTCTATAGGAATGCATTATATGCTATCATGGCATATCCCAGTGGGGAAAGTGTAGAGTATGCCACAAATGGTGCTGGGATAACTAGCTCATTATTTGGAAAAAAAGAAAGACATATACAAACCAAATTCCAGATGGGTTTATTTAAATGGGAAATTAAATGTTCAATGTGAAAATTCATTATGTAGCAGGGTATTCAATGGAAATGATACTTTTCTGTTTTTTTTGCCAATGGTGAGAGAACTACCAGAACACAGCCTTGATCTCACAAGTCGTATGTGAGTCTCTGAAGACTTTACAAGTCTAATTTACAAGTTTACATTCCAACCCAAAGCCTAGAGAGTCCTCATTTCCCTGCATCCGCACTGCTGTGAACTGAATCTGTGCCCCCCTCAAAATGCATATGTTGAAACCCTGTCTTAGTCCATTTTCATGGTGCTGATAAAGACATACCCAAGTCTGGGAAGAAAAAGAGGTTTAATGGGAAGAAAAAGAGGTTTAATTGGACTTACAGTTCCACATGGCTGGGAGGCCTGAGTCATGGCGGGAGGCAAAAGGCACTTCTTACATGGTGGCGGCAAGAGAAAACGAAAGGGAAGCAAAAGTGGAAACCCCTGATAAACCCATCAGACCTCTTGAGACTTATTTGGATATCAGAATAGCACAGGAAAGACTGGCCCCCACAATTCAATTACCTCTACCTGGGTCCCTCTCATGACCTGTGGGAATTCTGGGAGATACAATTCAAGTTGAGATTTGAATGGGGACACAGACAAACCATATCAAACCCTAATCTCCAATATAATTGTACTTGGATATAGAGCCTTTGGGATGTATTAGCTCCTAAGGGTGGTGGTACCCTCATGATAGCTTTAGTGCCCTTTTAACAAAAGAGACAGCTTGCTTTCTCTCTCTTTGCTCTCTGCCATGTGACAGAGCAACAGGAAGACAGCCATCTGCAAACCAGCAAGCCGACCTTCAGCAGATGCTGCTTCTCCTGGCACCTTGATATTGGACTTCCCGGCCTCCAGAACTATGAGAAAGAAATATTTAAGATTTCCAGTCTGCAAACCAGCAAATGGGCCCTCACCAGACACTGCCTCTCTTGGCCCCTTGATCTTGGACTTCCCAGCCTCCAGAAACGTGAGAAAGAAATGTTTTAAGTTTCCCAGTCTATAAGAATTTGTTAGAACAGCCCAAACTGACTAAGACACTCACTAACATGGTATGTTACCAATCTCTTAAATTTTGCCAGTCTGATAGGTGAAGTTAGTCATCTGTATACAGTCATTTCTTCTTCTCCGAGTCTCCTGTTCGGGTTTCATATGCATTTTAAAAATCAAGTTGCTTTGCATTTTTATTATTTATAGAAGGTCTTTATATATTCTGGAAAGTAATCCTGTATTTTTGATGCTCACTTCTACTTATCATAATACTTTTGAGAAGATTGGTTGGACCCTCATTGGATGCAGCAAAAGACAGGAAGGCAACTCAGGCAGCAATCCGTGGCAGGCTGACCAACAGCCAGACACACAGGCAGATTCACCAAGTCAGCAGAAGAACGAGCTTTCCTTTCTTCTAGGGTTGGGATTCTCTAACAGCAGAGATGGCACTAAACAGGAGACGTGGGCAATATTTGGTCTGTTTACCCTGTGACTACATCGTTGGCAGATAGATACAACAGACCTGCAGTCCCCAAGAATGTTTTGAATTTTTTTTTTTTTTTTTTGTGAGAGGGTCTTGCTCTGTTGCCCAGGCTGGAGTGCAGTGGTATGATCATGACTCATGCAGCCTTGACTCCCAGGCCCAAGCAATCCTCCCACCTCAACCTCCTGGGTAGCTGGGACTACAGGTGTGCACCGCAACACCTGGCTAAGTTGTGTGTGTGTGTGTGTGTGTTTTGATTTTGTTTTTTTTTTTTTGAGATGGAGTCTTGCTCTGTTGCACCCAGGCTGGAGTGCAGTGGTGTGATCTAGGCTCACTGCCACCTCCACCTCCCTGGTCAACTGATTCTCCTGCCTCAGCCTCCTGAGTAGCTAGGACTACAGGCGCATGCCACTACGCCCGGCTAATTTTTTTTGCAATTTTTTTTTTAGTAGAGACGGGATTTCACCAGGATGGTTTCAATCACCTCACCTCATGATCCGCCTGCCTTGGCCTCCCAAAGTACTGGGATTGCAGGTGTGAGCCACCACGCCTGGCCCAGTTTTGTATTTTTATAGAGGTGTGGTTTCACCATGTTGCCCGGGCTGGTCTTGAACTCCTGGGCTCAAACAGTCTGCCCACCTGGGCCTCCCCAAGTACTCAGATGACAGGCATGAGCCACTGCACGTGGCCATCCCAAGAATGCTTTGAGTGCCCAGGCTCAGTGCAGACTCTTGTTGACTCCCTAGGTTCATCCCATTATAAGTTGACTCTTGGACATTGCACAGACGCTTCTCAAATTCCTCCAAGATCTTACTTGCCCCGTTTGCGTGTAGTTTATGGTACTGGCGACACGAGGGTCCCAGAATGGAGGCAATCTGTAACAATAGCTTCACGGTTCCATTTGCTGGAATAGTAATTGCGTTCTAGGTTCAGCCACGCTTGTGGTTACGCAAACATCAGCACTTTGCAACCTCCTCCTCCTTAGGTTGTGTGTTTGTCAAGCGTCTCCTCAGAGTTCACTGACTTCAGTATTTTGATTTCTACTAACTAATCCAAGATACTTCCCTCCTCTCATAAATAGTTTTACTGTATGGGCCGAATGCAGTGTCTCACGCCTGTAATTCCAGCACTTTGGGTGGCCAAGGGGGACGGATCACCTGAGGTCAGGAGTTCGAGACCAGCCTGGCCAACATGGTGAAATGGTGCCTCTATTAAAAATACAGAAATTAGCTGGGCATAGTGGCAGGCACCTGTAATCCCAGCATCTCAGGAGGCTGAGATAAGAGAATTGCTTCAACGTGGGAGGCGGAGGTTGCCATGAGCCGAGATTGAGCCACTGCATTTCAGCCTGGGGAATGGGGCAAGATCCTTGTCTCAATAAATAAATAAATAAATAAATAAATAAATAAATAAAAGTGCCGGGCGTGGTGGCTCACACCTGTAATTCCAGCCCTTTGGGAGGCCGAGGCGGACGGATCACGAGGTCAGGAGATCGAGACCATCCTGGCTAACACGGTGAAACCCCATCTCTACTAAAAATACGAAAAATTAGCCGGGCGTGGTGGCAGGCGCCTGTAGTCCCAGCTACTCGGGAGGCTGAGGCAGGAGAATGGCATGAACCCGGGAAGTGGAGCTTGCAGTGAGCTGAGATCCTGCCACTGCACTCCAGCCTGGGTGACAGAGCGAGACTCTGTCTCAAAAAAAAAAAAAAAAAAAAGGAAAAAAAAAGATACAAAAAATTAGCCGGGCGTGGTGGCCTTTGCCTGTAGTCCCAGCTACTTGGGAGGCTGAGGCAGGAGAATGGCGTGAACGGAGGAGGCAGAGCTTGCAGTGAGCTGAGATTGCGCCACTGCACTCCAGCCTGGGCAACAGAGCCAGACTCCATCTCAAAAAAAAAAAAAGAAAAAAAGAAAGATTCAGCATCATTTTCCAGGGTTAATTAATTCGTTCAAATAACTAAAACCCCATTAAACAAAAATATCACTGGACAACAAATAAGCAATCCAGACCAAAACTTCACACAAAACTTCATCTTTATTGCATTTTCGCGGGCAGCACACTGCACTGTCCTCTTTCAAACACACAGCTCCTGTCCTCCTTTCAAACACATGCCCTCTTTAAAGGAACATACAAATCTTTCAATACAAGCTGAAAAAAATTACATCTGAATTATCACAATTCAATAACACTCAACATCAAATATAAATTTATTTTTACAAGAATTTCGGGGAAATGCCACCGAGCTAAAAATATAATAGATACATTATGTAACTAACCTAGGTAATAACAGTGCTCCCTTCAGCAGCACATGTAATAATAGATAAAAAGATTTAAAAATAAGACATTTAGGATAAAAAGAATCCTCTCTTAAAAATGAAAACAGAATTATATTTTTATGTATATAACAGGTATAACACCCATCAACTTCATAAGAACAGTGTCTTTTAAAAAATACTTGTATTTCTAAACTAGTTAAATAAATGTAGTAAGAATGCCATGCCCATCATTTTCAAAATAAACAAATAAAATGTCTAGTGTATATTGGACATGTTAGTATATACGTAAGGCATGTTAAAAATCACAACTGAATTCTCACAGTCCAGTAACAAACACTAAACAGAAAATTTATAAGAACATAGGGAAACTACCACCTAGCTATAAATACAATGGATATATTAGGTCAGTATCATAGCTAACAAGAGTGCTCACTTCGGGAGCACATGTAATAATAGATAAAACGATTTAAAGAGAAAACATTTGTGATAAAAAGAATTCTCTCTTAAAAATGAAAACTAAATTATATTTATGTGTATACAATGACCATCACAGAACTCTATAGGAACAACATGTTTTCAAAACTACAAAAATTCCAAACTATTTCAAATCAACATAGTAATAATTCTATGGCCAACATTTTCAAAATAAACCAATAAAATGTATAGTATCTATTAAACTATCTTTTAAAATCCTATGGCAGTAATTTCATATTTAACAAAGAATTCTGTGACAATCTGAGCGCCTGCGCTGTGCCTTCAAATGCTCTGGACTGTGGCAACAAAGTCCATAGGAAACGGGAACTCCAGCTTCCAGCCCAGGGGAGGTTGGGATTCAGCAATGTGAAAAGGGAGGTGGTGTCGCAGGAAGGGGTGGAACCAGAAACACCCCTGGTTTCTCACTTTCCCTCCACTGACTCCTAGAAGTACTTCCAGGGCTCCTAGGAGGAAAACCTGGTCACTCTATTTTGCTCCTTCTAGAAGAGTCCAGGTTCTTCTAGATGATCTGCACAGGAGGCTCCTGGTGTCTGGCATTAGCGTTGGGATAAACTTCCTGCTGAAAATTCCCCTCTCCCCTGGGCCCAGTGTTCTGGAAGTGAGAGACAGGATGTCACACTTCAAGTAGGCAGATCTCCAGACAAGAAGGTTATTCCCATCCCACATCAATCCTAGCTAGAGTTCAGAGCAATGTATAAATCCGATTTTATCTCTAACCCTTCATTGTAAACCCTGATTCTGAGCCATCATTTTCGATTCTGACACTCACACTTTGGTGAGCTTGACTCCAAAAATCACTTAATACAGCCAAGGTCAGCCTCAGTGATCTGCTTCATAGCAAGGACTTTGGGTGGGTCCGCCCAGGGAGTAGAGCACCCTCAGAGAACGTGGCTTTGGACTTCGTCACACTTGGGGCCTTTCGTGTTGCTTAAGATCTAAACTTTTAACCATGCTACAAACATGTCTAACATGACAACCTCACGAACCAGCAGACCAGATTCCTAATCCTGAACCTTAATCTCTCATGTTTAAGTCTAATGCTCGGTCCTAAATGTGGTTAGCTGCACCAGATGTCAACCAAATCTTCACCGAATCCTTTCCCCAAATCAGTAACTCAAGTGTGTCAACCATAATGAACCTCCCTGGACCTAGGTAGTAGTCTCATTTTTGAGACACAGTGTCACTCTGTCGCCCCGGCTGGAGTGCAGTGGCAGAATCACAGCTCACTGCAGCCCCGACCTCCTGGGGCTCTGGTGTTCCTTCCGCCTCAGCCTCCTGAGTAGTGGGGACTAGAGGCGCCCACCAGGATGCCCAGCTAATTTTTGTATTTTTTGTGGAGATGGGGTGGGTGTTGCCATATTGACCAGGCTTGAAGCCGGATCAAGCAGTTGGGTTCCTCGGATTTTCTTACAGATGAGAATATTCTGCCTTTACCCCGAAGGATACACACGTACCTTCCCTCAGGCCGATGACCTCAGGCCTCCACATCCCCGGAGCTCTAGGAAATGAGGGCGCGATCTCGGGCCCACACCCAGTGCTCTGGGTCATAAGCCTGGATCTGGAGAAACACGTACCGCTTGAGAAGCCAGGGTCTCCCCAGCACGACCCTTCCCTGCCCTCCTCCAGCCTCCAATCCACCCCATCCCTCCCCACCCTCACCTCCTCATATGGCCCCACTTACCTCCTCCATCTCCTCTGGGGAAACCCACATCCTCCAGCGCATGGAGCAGATGAGCTGGTAGCGAAGCTTGTGGAACAACGGTCGCCGGGAGTAGTCCTTGCCGTAGAGGAAGGAGAAGATGTCTTGTTTGGGGGCCTGGTTGTCCTCCTCCATGTCACTGGCCAGGTAGCTGGGGAGAGAGATCAGGTGGCTACTCAGGGGCCCCACCAG
This sequence comes from Theropithecus gelada, assembly GCF_003255815.1. Lineage (NCBI taxonomy): Eukaryota > Metazoa > Chordata > Mammalia > Primates > Cercopithecidae > Theropithecus > Theropithecus gelada. The sequence goes on from NC_037684.1 coordinate 65,053,150, forward strand.
GAGGGACCCCTGCCTGAGGGCAGCTTCCCAGAGAGGAGGGGAAGGGACCGTCCTCAGCTCAGCACCAACACCCACCCTGCAGAGAGCCCCGCGTTCTTCAGGAGGCCCCACTGAACAGAGACCTGCTAAGGGTGCCTCTCACACCTTCAGGAAGGCGACGATCCAAGTGGTGGCTGGGAGTGGTGGCTCTCACCTGGAATCCCAGCACTTTGGGAGTCCAGGCAGGAGGATCACTGGAGGCCAGGAGTTAGAGACCAGTCTGGGTAATATGGCAAGACCCCCTCTGAATTTAAAAGCAACCCAACTCTTATCCTAAGGATGTGTCCTGCCATCCTTATACAAGAGAGATGACATCACCTCATCCTAGTCCCCATCCATGTTCCTCCCACACCCCCCTTCCTTCTCATGTATGCACACACCTGTCTTCCCCCTCCATCGTAAGTGCCCCCAAGGACAGGAACTGACTGGTTTGTTTCTGTAAATCATGTCTTGCCTACCAAATGGCCAATAGAGGGCTTTGTTTATCTTGGTGCATTAATTCAACAAGCATTGCTGTGAACTCTCTCTTCCTATCCTTCCAACCCTGGCACGTATCATGTACTTTGTAAGGTTTTGTTGAATAAATGAATACATGAATGAATGAAGGAAAGAAGGAAAGATTTATCTTATACGCAAATGCCATACGAATCATTTCACAGAGTCAATATAACATGAACAGTTGCAAAATGAAAAGAATTGTGCTGAGTGTTTTAGGAATACTTTGATATTTTGGTTGATTGGGTGGCTCATGTCTGTAGTACCAGCACTTTGAGAGGCTGAGGTGAGAACCCAGGAGTTCCAGAACAGCCAGGGTGACATAGCAAAACCTCATCTCTACTAAAAACCATAAAAACTGGCTGGATGTGGTGGCGTGCACCTGTTGTCCCAGCTACTCGGGAGGCTGAGGTGGGAGGATCTAGAGCCTGGGAGATGGAGGCTGCAGTGAGCTATGATCTGGCTGCTGCACTCCAGCCTGAGGGACAGAGCAAGTCTCTGTCTGGTATAAACAAAACCAAAAACTTTGATATTTTGACAAGACCCTGCCTTCAACAGGGGTCTAGTCTGATGGGTTTGGGGAAAAGGAGGGCAGATCAACGAATCCAAAATGGCACATTATCCTAGAATGTAACTGAAGTGCTGCAGGCACGCAGACGCTAGCAGATCAGGGGAGGCATGGAAAGGCTGTGGGGGCTGAACTGACTTCAACAAATGGGTCATTCCCTTCAGATCCATATGGGTGCAGGACACCCAGACAGAAAACACAAAATCAAAATGGAGTGGAGGTCATTTGGAAGGAGCGGCGAAAGCAAACCATGAAACATGAAGACGGTGGGCAGGTTTGGTGGTAGAAGGATTGCAGAGAGGGTTGGATTCGCCCTGTGGACCTGGGCCTCCATTTATAGGCAAATCAGCTAAGGAAGTTGTTCAGGTGGGCAGTGAAGGGGTGGGAGCTGTGTTTGGAAAGCTATTCAGGCAGCACTACGAAGCCCCCTGGCTTGGGGCGGGACTCGCAGGAAGCCCCATCAGGGAGAATTTGATGATGGATCCGTGTTATGCGAGGACGACCTGAATTTCAGCCTCTGTCATGGGAACCTGGAGGAGGAGGATGGAAAATTGCATTTGGTGTTGATATGGGAAGGAGAGAGACAGAAAAACCAGAAATGGTTGCTTGCTTGTGGGGCAGGGTCGTGTCCACGGCTTTCTCCTTAGGACGGGTTTATGTTTCCTTTTGTTTGATTCTACTGTTCGTCAACTGCATTTGTGTTTGTTTTTAGAAAGAGCAGACTAAGAACGCCATAGTATAATCTTAATTTTATATCGATAATTAATTTATATCTATAATTTTTTTAAATCTATAATTTTTATACACAGAGTAAAGAGGAGAACTAGGGTCAAAAAATAGATGAAAGGTTGGAATCCCACTTCCTCCACTGTCCCAGGGTGTTGGATATTGATGGGGGTGAAGAAGCAAAGTACTCACAGAGCCAGGAAGAAATGAATGCGTTGGTATTGCCATGAGAAGAGGCCGGCACGGCTAAAGTACGCTATGACCATAGCCAGGAGATACTGATGGAGAGAAGGGAACAGAGAGAGAGAAAGGTTGGTCACATCCTGGAAGAGGAAGATGGTGGAGATAAGGGAGCAGGGGCTGGGGTGCAGTTGCCTATTGCAGAAGGAACCTCAGTGTTGGGTGGCTATGCTCACTGGGTGCTTGCGGGTGGAGAGGTGTTCAAAGCCAGCTGCAAATTCGGAAAGTCGGGAAGGGAGGTCAGTGATGCTCCCATGATGATGAGCTCCGATGGGATCGTTGGAGGGAGTGTGTCTAGGGCAGCTAATGTCAGGAGGGTCTTGGTGAGCTGGAGCAAAGGACTGTCCCAAAGATATGAGAGGATAGGGGTCAGGAGTTTCAGGACTGTGGCCCAGGGATTCAAGCTCTGGGCAGAGGCAGGGGCCACCTGTCCACGAGGCAATAGGCCACGAGAGCCCTGAGGGAGATGCTGACAAATTATAAAAAGATTAACAATAGCCGGAGTGTGATGACTCATGCCAGGAGTCCCAGCTATTGGAGAGGCTGAGGCGGGAGGATGGCTTGAGCCCAGGAGGTTGAGGCTGCAGTGAGCTATGACGGCACCACTGTATTCCAACCTGGGCAACAGAACGAGACCCTCTCTCCGAAAAAATAAAAGTCAAAATATGGGTGTCCAAGACTATGGGATTAGCGGGTGGGAGATGGTGGAGGGAGAGAGGAGAGAAACTGTGGTTTTAGATGCTGCACCCTCCCCCAGGACATGTGTTAAAACAGGAACACAGTTGAGTGGAGAACAACCTTACCTTGTCTGACACCCTCAGATCTTTGTCCCAGGCCAGGAATTTTTGAATGACAGGATCCTCTGTGAAAAGAGAGCCTGTGTCAGGGTAAGAAGCGGAACAGGATTGCCGTGGGAGCAACAGAGCAGACAGGAGAACTGTGCCCCTCTGGGGGAAGTCTCAGGATTGTGGCCAAGGGTTACGTGGATGGGAGAGGAGAGAAGGACTTTTACTGGGCAAGGAGGGAGGCTCCTGCTCTGAGACTGCCCTGAGGAGAGGCCGAAGGAGGCCTTTGGTGTCAGAGTCTACAGGATGAGGAGCTGTGAATAAGCCATGATGTCCTCCCATCATACATGAAGGGACCACTGCAGAAGTCGTAATGGAATTCCCATCATGGCTTCCAGAGATAGTCACAGCTGGGTGTGACCATGACCTTGTCATCCCCCTCCATGGATGGAGACACTTAGGTTTAGAAAAGTCAGCAAGAGACATAGAGTTTCAGAGGGTTCAGCTGAAACCAAGCTTTCTTTTGTCTTTTATTTTATTTATTTTATGACAAGGTCTTTCCCTGTCAACCAGGCTGGAGTGCAGTAGTGTGGTCATAGCTCATTGCAACTTCAAACTCCTGAGAAGAGATCCTCCCACTTCAGCCTCCCAAAGCACTGGGATCTCAGGCATGAGCCACTGCACCTGGCCGGAAACCAAGCTTTCTTATTTCAAGCGCAGACCTTTATTAAGACCAGCCTAATCCTCTATCTCCTAAGCATCCTCCTGCCGCATGGATCGCTCACCCCCCAGGAGGGCATATTCTTCTTATTGGGAAAGAGTAATTATTGAAAGTTTCTGCTTTTTAAAAAGAACCGGGTTGGAGGTGCTCTTTGGGGTATCCTCCTACCAAGCAGCCTGTTGAAGGCCTCGTGGTGCTCAGGGAGCACGGAGGATGCTCGCTTGCGCGTCAGCTTCATCTTGAGCCCACACAGCATCTCCACCACCCAGGTGTCCTTGGGCTCAGGGGTGCGCTCCAACTCCAGCTCCTCCTCTGGCTCCTCCTCGGATTCGTCTGACCATTCCCTCTTCTTTTTCATGCCAAGAGATTGAGGCTGGGGGCTGGGATCTACCCAAGGGACTGAGTGAAGAAACCAGGCCATAGTGTCGTGTTTCTGCCATTGATCACCTTAGACCCCGACCCAAAAACCTCATACTACTCTTCCATCCTCCCCAGCCTCGCAGACTGTCAGCTTCTCCAGGCCATGTTTCCACCTTTCTCCTTTGCTGATCCCCATCTGCCTCTCCCTCACCTCCCCGTTCTTCCAGCTCTCTGTCCTCAAAACATTTTCTCATCACAGATAAGAACTTTCAACTGGAGAAAAATGGAAACCTTCCCTGAGCTCTTCTGTCTCCTCTCTCTCTCTCTCTCTCTTTTTGCCGGGGTGGGTGGGGAGACGGAGTCTCCCTCTTGTTGCCCAGGCTGGAGTGCAGTGGCGCAGTCTCGGTTCACTGCAACCTACGCCTCCTGGGTTCAAATGATTCTTCTGCCTCAGCCTCCTGAGTAGCTGGGACTACAGGCACACGCCACCACGCCCGGCTCATTTTTGTACTTTTGGTAGAGACAGGGTTTCACCGTGTTAACCAGGATGGTCTCGATCTTCTGACCTCGTGATCCGCCCACCTCGACCTTCCTCTCTCATCTTTTGAGTGAATCTCCTGACCCCCTTCATTGCTCCCCAGGCTTTCTTTCCATGTGGCCATGCTTAGCCCCATTCCCTGCACCCTCCTTCCCCGATCCCTGGCTTTCTGAGTCCCTCCTTTCTTTCCCACGCACCCTACTCAGGTGGTCTGGGTTCCCAGTAACTGGCCCCCTTCCCTCTCCTCAGTCAATCATCTCCCATCACTTCTCCCTCCAGTCACCTCACCTGATGGTCCTGGCACTTCATCATCCGCCACCACCTGGGGGGACTGCACCGATGTGCTAGGCTGGGGGCTCTCCTCCTCAAACAGAGGGTGCGCTTGACCACTGGCCATAGTCTTTCCCAAACGCTTTGTTTCTGTCCACAGAACCTAGTCCCTGTTCTGTCCAGAGCCTTCCTCCAGACTCCGTTAGGACCCAGAAGAGCGCATTTCTCTTTTAGAGGCTCGGGAGAAGTTAGGAGTGAAGAACAGCTCTGAGAAGTTGCTGTTGTCCACCTGAGCTCCCAAGCACCCAGAGTCCGGTCCTTCCAATCAGGAAGGTCGGAATCTCTGATGTCATCAGTCATTCCAACCTGGCAACCAGTTTGAAGAAAAACACGTGTAACTGCCAGACTGATCTCTTTTCTTGGAGATCTGGGGTGAACGGTATCTCCTGGCAATGTCCCAACCTCTGAGTATTGTCCAAAAGCATCCTCAGGGTCTCCGTATTCTTCTTTTCCCTTTCCCAGCAGAGTCTGTGTCTTCTCCATTCTAAACTTGAGGAGTGTTGGGCTCTCCTCCCCGCCGTTCCTTCCCATTTCAGAGTCCAGTCTGGTGGGAGAGGGAGGAAGGTGGAAGGAAATTTAGGGTAAGCAGAATGATGAGAGCTTCCAAGAGTGAGATTAGCATATGTAGGAGATTCCGGGCACATTGACTTGTTGAATGAAGACGTTACGTCGAAGCACTCAATGTGGCAAAGCTTTTTGGCTGAATGTTTACTGATATTCACTATCCTGGATCCTATATTGGGGAACATGCATCATTTGCTCTCAAGCATCTTTGAGTCCAAGAGACATTTTGAGGAATGAAAGTCATAGGAGATGGTCTATGGGTTTGCACAGATTTTCAATGGTGTCCACAAGTTCAGAGCATCCATGGATCACCTAAAGCCTGCCCCTCCAGTTCAGCTAAAGAACTCTGGTCTATAGATAAACTATTACAACATATCTATTTCACTTGACCCTAAAATTTCCTACTATTTATGTATTTTATGAATAAAATATCCTGTGTACAGAAAGACTAAAGGGGAAAACTCTCAGCCAGGCCCAGGGGCTCCTGCTCATAATCTCACTCCTTTGGGAGGTCAAGGCAGGAGCATCACTTGAGGTTAGGAGTTCAAGACTAGTCTGGGTGACATAGCAAGACCTCATCTCTACAAAATATAAACAAAGTAATCAGGAATCGTGGCACACACCTGTGGTCCCAGTACTTAGGAGGCTGAGGCAGGAGGAATGCTTCAGCCCAGGTGTTTGAGGCCGCCGTGAGCTGTGATTGCACCACTGCACACCAGCCTGGAGGACAGCGTGAGACTCAGTCTCAAAAATAATTTTTAAAGAAAAAGTAAAAATATAAGAGCTGGATACTATCTCAGATACCATCCAAAAAACCTGTGAATTCTGGCACAGCTTCCTAATGGACTCCCAGGAGTCTCTCACTGATGGGAAAGGCACAACTGAATGAGGAAGCAGATCCCATCCCTGTGGAAGTCCAATTGTCAGGAAGCTCTGCTTATGTTGACTGGACCTTCGCATTCATGATGCTTTGAACCATCAGAGCTGGTTGGATCCTTTTACAACAAAACAGAAAATCATCTTTCTCTCCTATTTAATGGGCTTTCAAATATTAGAAGATCAATATTCTGTTGCCATTAAAATTTATCTTCTGTATCATGTAAAGTTCTGATTAATCACTCTTCAAGCCAGTTTTGCATATTCCTCTGTCTTTTAGGCACCTTCTCTAGACAGGCTACAATAAGACAGCCATCTTAAATTATGTCAATATATTGTCCAAAAATGGGCTAAACAGCCCAGGTTTCATCTGATATGTTCAGGGAAAAGCAAAACTATCACTTCTCCCCTTCTCTTTTCCTTCAGTGATGCAGGTTAATACAACAATGGCTGTAGGTATGCACCAAAAATATCGTTAGAGTGAAACAGAAGGGCGTTACTGTTGTAACAGTAACAGGCTCATGCCTGTCATCCCTACACTTTGGGAGGTCAAGGCAGGAGAATCACTGGAACCCAGGAGTTGGAGACGAGCCTGGGTAACGTTGTGAGACTCTGTCTCTCCAAAAAAATTTAAAATTAGCCTGGTGTGGTGGCACACACCTGTAGTCCCAGCTAGTTTGGAGGCTGAGTTTGGAGGAAAAGAAGTGCTTTGCAAATACCAGTCTTTCAATCTAAGGATCTCAACTGGGAACATTAAGATACAGATGTCAAGACCCAGCCCCATAGATTCTAATTCCAAAGGACTGAGGTGAGGGCTGATTTAACTTCATCATTGGAGTCCATTCAGATATGGAACTCTCTGGGTGACGCCGCGCAATAGAGATCCCAAAGAAAGCAAAATCACTCTCAAATGAAATGAGCAGGAAAGATTTTTTGAGCGAGGTACAGAAGACCTGGACCTCACGTGGGAGCGCCGTCACCAGGCTTTGTATCCTTGGCTTAGCGGGAACTTCTGAAGCAGCCTCCAAGGCCCCTGTGTGCTGGTCAACAAGCCCCCTAACATTGGCTCACAGCTGTAATTCCAGCACTTTGGGAGGCCAAGGTAGAAGGATTGCTTGAGCGCAGGAGTGCAAGAACAGCCCGGGCAACTTGGCGAAACCCTATCTCCACCAAAAATATAAAAACTAGCTGGGTGTGGTGGCGCCTGCCTGTAGTCCCAGCTACTCGGGAGGCTGAAGTGGGAGGAACATTTGACCCTGGGAGGCAAAGGCTGCAGTGAGCCAAGTTAGCGCCACTCAAGCCTGGGTGACGGTGAGACCGCATCTCCATTAAAAGAAGAAACACTAAAAATTTTAACTGAGAATATAAAAGAACTGAATAGCGACTTACAAAATGTCTAAATGATGGTTCAATATGGTAAAGCTGTACATTCCATCCAAATGAATTTAGGAATTTATGCGATTGCAATCAAAATCTCAGAGAGTTTTCCCCCACAGATGTTGACAAAACAGTGTAAAAGTTCATCTGGAGAATTGAGTACTTAAGGAACCATCCCAAAAGAAAAATGAGAGGGAATGTCCACTATTAGACACCAAAATGTGTTCTAAGGTGAAAGTGTTAAAACAGCATGTTGCTAGTGTCACTCCAGGCAAAAAACCTCAAGTGTTCTAAGGGCTTGGGCAAGTACCTTGCTCTAAGACAAGCCTGACTTTGTGAGCTGCCTAAAGGCATGAAAACTCACAATTTTCAAAGATACTTCAGTCCAAAACCAAAACAAGACCAAACACACATTTGGAGACCTGGAATGGGCTACAAGGCCCCAATTTATGATCCTTGATACAATAAAGAGAATAGAAAGTTCAGAATAAACCCAAGTTTCTATAGGAATGCATTATATGCTATCATGGCATATCCCCGTGGGGAAAGTAGAGATTATGCCACAAATGGTGCTGGACAACTAGCTCATTATTTGGAAAATAGAAAGACATATACAAATGAAACTCCAGATGGGTTTATTTAAATGGGAAATTAAATGTTCAATGTGAAAATTCAGTATGTAGCAGGATATCCAATGGAAATGATACTTTTCTGGGTTTTTTTGCCAATGGTGAGAGAGCTGCCAGAAAGCAGCCTTGATCCTCAGAAGTCACAAGGCTCACATGTCATATCTGAGCCTCTGAAGACTTTACAAGTCTAATTTACAAGTTTAAATTCCAACCCAAAGTGTAGAGAGTCTTCACATTCTCACTGCTGTGAACTGAGTGCCTGCCCCCAAAATTCATATGTTGAAACCCTATATTAGTCCGTTTTCACGCTACTGATAAAGACATACCTAAGACTGGGAAGGGAAAGAGGTTTAAATTGGACCTACAGTTCCACATGCCTGGGGAGGTTTCAGAACCATGGCGGGAGGTGAAAGGCACTTCTTACATGGTGGCAGCAAAGGAAATGAAAGGGAAGCAAAAGCGGAAACCCCTGATAAACCCTTCAGATCTCCTGAGACTTATTCACTATCAGGAGAATAGCACAGAAGGACTGGCACCCACGACTCAGTTACCTCCCCGTGGGTCCCTCCCATGACACGTGGAAATTCTGTGAGATACAATTCAAGTTGAGATTAGAATGGGAACACAGACAAGCCATATCAAACCCTAATCTCCAATGTAATGGTACTTGGATATTCAGCCTTTGGGAGGTAAGTAGCTCCTAAGGGTGGTGCCCTTACGATGGGTTTAGTGTCCTCTGTCTTAGAAAAGAAAGTGCTTGCTTTCTCTCTCTTTGCTCTCTGCCATGTGAGGGAGCAATAGGATGACAGCCATCTGCAAACCAGCAAGCCAACCTTCAGCAGACACTGTATCTCCAGGCACCTTGATCTTGGACTTCCCGGCCTCCAGAACTGTGAGAAGGAAATGTTTAAGATTCCCAGTCTATGATAATTTGTTAGAGCAGCTCAGACTGACTAAGACACTCACCAATATGGTATATTACCAGTCTCTTAAATGTTTGCCAGTCTGATAGGTGAACTTACACATCTGTATACAGCCATTTCTTCTTCTGTGAGTATCTTGTTCATGTTTGATGCATATTTTAAAAATCAAGTTGCTTTGCATTTTTATTGATTTATAGAAGGCCTTTCTGTGTTCTTGAACATAATCCTATATTTTTGATGCTCACTTCTATTCATCCTAATACTTTTGAATGGATTGGTTGGACCATCATTGGATGCAACAAGGGACAGGGAAGGCAATCAACACAGCAATCCGTGGCAGGCTGACCAATAGCGAGGCACCCAGGCTGATTCACCAAGTCAACAGAAGAATTAGCTTTCTCTCCTTCTAGGCTCAGGATTCTCTAAAAGCAGAGATGGTACTAAAGAGGAGAGGTGGGGCAATATTTGGTTTGTTTACCCTGTGACTACATCATTGAGAGATAGATACAACATATCTGCAGTCCCCAAGAATTTTTTTTTTTTTTTTTGAGACAGGGTCTTGCTCTGTTGCCCAGGCTGGAGTGTACCCATGATCACAACTCATGCAACCTTGACCTCCCAGGCCCAAGCAATCCTCCCACCTCAGCCTGCTTAATAGCTGGGACTACGGGTGTGCACCCCTACACCTGGCTAAGTTTTGTATTTTTATAGAGGTGTGGTTTCACCATGTTGCCCAGGCTGGTCTTGAACTCCTGGGCTCAAACCATCTGCCCACCTGGGCCTCCCAAAGTGCTGAGATGACAGGCATGAGCCACTGTGCCTGGCCATTGCAAGAATGTTTGGAGGGTTCAGGGTCAGTGCAGACTCTTGTTAACTCCCTAAGTTCATCCTATTGTAAGTTCACTCTTGGACATTGCACAAACGCTTCTCAAATTCCTCCCAGATCTTACTTGCCTCATTTGCATGTGGTTTATGGTATTAGTGACAGAAGGAAGGGTCCTAGAATGAAGGTAACCTGTATCAATATCCGCACGGTTCCATTTGCTTGAATACTAATTGTGTTCTAGGCTCAGCCATGCTTGCGGTTACACAAACATCAACACTTTGCAACCTCCTCCTCCTTATTTTGTGTGTCTGTCAGAGGTGTCCTCAGAGTTCACTGACTTCAGTAATTTGATTTATGCTAACTAAACCAAATATACTTACCTCCTCCCATAAATAGTTTTACTGTATGGCCCAGATGCAGTGGCTCATGCCTGTAATCCCAGCATTTTGGGAGGCCGAGGCTGGTGGATCACCTGAGGTCGGGAGTTCGAGACCAGCCTGACCAACATAGTGAAACCCTGTCTCTACTAAAAATACAAAAAAATCAGCTGGGCTCGGTGGCAGGTGCCTGTAATTCCAACTACTTGGGAGGCTGAGGCCAATGAATAGCTTGAACCTAGGAGGCAGAGGTTGCAGTGAGCAGAGATTGCGCCACTTCACTCCAACTCAGGCAACAGAGTGAGACTCTGTCTCAAAAAAAAAAAAAAAAAAGATTTCCTGTATGATGAATAATGTCCAACATATATATGCAGATATTTTCTGCCAGCCTGCTGTTTGTCTTTAATTTTATGTTGTCTTTTATCATAGAAATGTAAAATATTTATCTAGCTGAATCTGTTGATCATTCTATCTTCCTGAGTTTTGTGTTTTCTTTAAAAAAGTCTCCTGCACTCAAAATTATAAATATATTTACGTTTAGAACTGTATTGTTAAATGTTGTTTATTTTTAACTGTAGTAAAATACACATAACAACAAATTTGCCATCTTAAGCATTTTTAAGTGTACTGTTCAGTATTGTTAAGTATTATTCACACGTTTGTGCCACTAATGTTTACAACATTTTCAGCCGGGTGCAGTGGCTCACGCCTGTAATCCCAGCACTTTGGGAGGCCGAGGTGGACAGATCATGAGGTCAGGAGATCGAGACCATCCTGGCTAACATGGTAAAACCTAATCTCTACTGAAAAGACAAAAAAATTAGCCGGGCATGCTGGCAGGCGCCTGTAGTCCCAGCTACTTGGGAGGCTGAGGCAGGAGAATGGCCTGAACCCGGGCGGTGGAGGTTGCAGTGAGCCGAGATTGTGCCACTGCACTCCAGGCCTCCAGCCTGGGTGACAGAGTGAGACTCCATCAAAAAAAAAAAAAAAAAAAAAAAAAAGAACATTTTCATCTTGTAAAACTGAAATTTCATTCCCACTAATGAATAACTTTCCATTTTGCTCTTCCCCTAGCCTCTGACAACTACCTTTCTACTTTCTGTCTCTATGAATTTGATTACTCTAGGTACTTCATATAAATGAAATCATACAGTGTTTGTCTTTTTGTGACTGGCTTATTTCATTTAGTATAACGTTTTCAGGGCTCATCCATGGGGTAGCCTATGTCAGAATTTCTTTCCTTTTAAAGCCTGAATAATATCCCCTTCTGTTAATACTGTATTTTGTTTATCCATTCATCCATTGATGGACATTTGGGTTGACTCCACTTTTTAGCTATTGCAAATAATGCTGCTATGAATGTGGGTGTTCAAATATCTCTTTGAGACTTGGCTTCAATTTTTTGGAGTGTATATATTTAGAAGTGGAATTGCTAGGTCATATGGTAATTCTATTTTTAATTTCTTGAAGAAACCGTACTGTTTTCCACAGTGGCCGCTCCATTTTACATTTTCACAACCACACGCAAGGGTTCCAATTTCTCCACATTCTTGCCAACACTTGTTATTTCTGTTTTTGTTTTTGTTTTTTTTAATAGTAGCCATCCTGATGGATGCGAGGTGACATCTCATTGTAAAATTATGTTATTTTTTAATTGCAAAACTAATAAGTGAGTACATTCTCGTTATACATCATTTGAACAACAGAAATACATCTGAAGCCCTATTTGTCCACCACCCAATCCCATTCCCAGAGGTGACCGTGCATTCAACAAATACTTATGTCGAGTATCTGTGATGGGCCTGATGCTCTTCTGGGCTGGGGATGCAGCAGTGAACAACACAAACTCCTCACTGTTATGGCAAGTGGGAGGAGAAAACAACCAAGGAACATGAGTGGGGAGGTCTGGGAATTGAGACAAAGGAACCAGTCAGTGCCCACAGACACAAGTACCTCCCATAAAACCTTCTCACTGGGTTGCTGATCCTCCAGGCCTCTGGGGACAGGGCCTAGGCCCTGTGAGCTTCTCAGGAGCCTATACCAATGTTTCCAGCTTGAAAATAATCGCTGGCTCTAAAATGCAAAAAGGAAGTCACAAAATGAAGAATACATGTTGAGTTCGATGCTTACAAATGTTAACACACCAGCTTCCTGAATTGCTAACTTTAGCATTCATACAGCATTTCACACATTTGAAAGTAATCTGTGGATTTCATTTCCTCACTTCTCGAGAATTCCCAATTATGCATAGATTTTTGGGGGAAAATAAGCAAAGCAAATTGTGAATTAAATGAGTTACTCAGACAAATAATTTCAAAAGCAAAATTAGAAAAGTCTTCTTGCCTTTTTTTTCCCTCCCAAATGATTTTTAATGTCGATGAAAGTGAATTTTAATCTGTTTGTTATGGCAGCGTTTAGGGCTTAGTTAAGTTTGCTGCAGGGCTGGGTTGTCTAAAGATGGCCCCAGTGGGTTTTCAGTAATACAACGATGCAAGGCCGGTGGCCTCCCTGAACCCAGCCATCTTTTCATGGAATGATTCTATGATTCCATTTTGGCGGTCTGCTGGGGCTGAGGAAGACAGAACCCCCTCAGAGGCAGTTTCAAGGGCCACTCTCAGGGAAAGGATGAGGCAGAACACTGGTTGTACTCATCTCATTGGGCAGTCATGGCTAAGTCTGGTCTTGGAGACCAGCCTCAAACCTCAGCCTGCTCTGTGACTTGTCCCTGATGTGTTAAATGGCCTCCTGTTCTCTGTCATGACCAATTTCCCAATGCTGGGATTACTGAGAAGAGAACTCCCATTTGTCCAAACTAACAGCTCTACTAGGCAGTAGCTGAAATAACGCCTTTCCTTCTGACCTTGGGTGTTCTGGGAGTGTGGCTCTCTGCCTTCACCAGGAAGCTGACCGATGCTCTATGTCCACATATGGAAGTGACTACTAGTGACCTCTTCACCTAGAAAGACATAAGTGGGTAAAAGGAAGCTTCTCACGCTCTGCCCCAAGTTATTCCATCCATTTTCTTTTTCTCCTTGCCCAGACCCCTCCAGTGAGGACACCTTTCTTTATCTCAAGCATTTCAATAGTCATACTTCTCAGTCTTCAGACATCAGATTTGATTTCCTTTTATTTATTTATTTATTTATTTATTTATTTATTTATTTATTTTGAGACAGCATCTCATACTGTTGCCCAGGCTGGAGCACGAGTTACAGTGGCATAATCATGGCTCATTGCAGCCTCGACCTCCCTGGGTTCAAGTGATCCTCCCTCCTCAGCCTCCCAAGTAGCTGGAACTACAGGGATATGCCACCACACCTGGCTATTTTTTTTGTATTTTTTGCAGAGGTGGGGTTTCCCCATGTTGCCCAGACTGGTCTTGAATTTGCAGCCTCAAGGAATCCTCTTGCCTCGGTCTCCCAAAATGCTAGGATTACAGGCATGAACTACCTTGCCTGGCCCAAATTTGATTTATAAAAAGAAAATGTTGACCCTGAATACATCCCTGTGTAGTGGAAGTATAAATAATGACAAATTTAGCATAATAATTACCATCTCCTGGTGACGGTGGAGGGAAGGACATAGCACCGGGGAGGCTTACTATACATTGGTAATGAGTAATAGTTTAGATTGAGCTCTGGGAACAAAGTGCTCATTATTATTCTGTATACCTTTTGCTATATCTGCAATATTTAATAATAAATTACAAAGAAAATACTATAATTGCTTATACGGTGGTTAATCGTTTTTGTCATTCTTCAGTCTTGCAGATTCTCCTCCAAATCTTTCAATCAGTCATTTTCCCTTTCTTTTGTGAATCTCCACTAACATCCTTCGCCTTCTTCTCATTCCCTGAAACTTGACTGACATTCTACCTTCCATATTTGACATCCATTCTTGCTAATAACTCTCTCTCGTTGGGTATTCCCCCACTATGTCTCTTTATCTCCTTGGAAACTGTGTAGTCTTCAAATATCTCAATGTTCCTTACCTGCCACTTCTTCACTTACCACACAGAATCCCAGAAGTTTGGAGCTAGAATCACCCGAGATCACCGATTCCAAGCTTTTCATGATAATAGAAGAAAAACGGTGGAGGCTTGGAGATTCAACCTCATCTCCAGCAATGGCAAAGCTGGGAACTGAAATGAGGCTAACTTCAGGCTTCCCACGAGATTGCAAGTAGGAAAGGCTCTCAGCTCCTGTTCCTGGAGAGCTGCAGAAGTGGGAGGGAGGTTAACGGGTCCTGGAACTGAACAGAAAACAAAGAGGGAACCCTGAGGAGTTATATGGTTAGATGCCTCTGTGTGTGTGTGTGTGTGTGTGTGTGTGTGAGAGAGAGAGAGAGAGAGAGAGAGAGAGAGAAATAGTGTATGTGTGTAATGTAAGTCTAAAGCAGAAGAGGAACAGATATTATGGATGGGGGGTAGTGTGGGATATGATGAGGTTTCTCTGCAAATAATCTGATCAATCTTTTATTCTTTAATTTATAGTACCCCCCCCTTTTTCTCCTTTTTTCTCTTTTTTTCCTTCTTGCCTTTGTTAGATGCCCAGGAATGCCACAGTACCAGGTGTTATCAGTACCAGCTCACATTCCTTTCCTTATTTGGAAAGAGGACTAACTTTCTGGCTCCTTACAGACACCCCTTCCCCTTTCCCTCCACTTTCTTTTACGTGCCCATCCTATCTAAAAAATCAAATGTTTTAGCCAACCGGGATTAGTTTACATTGTACGACCTGACCCCGGCCAATGGGGAAAGGGTACAGGGGTAGGACTTGCGTCAGGAATAAAGGCTCTCGTGCCCCTTTGTTCAGGTGCGCTCTCATGGCGACTGGCCAAGGAGGCACCCCTCTGCGCAGAAGTAAAATTGCTTTGCTAAGAACCCTTTGTTCGAGTGTTCAATTTCCTTAGGATTTTGAGCGTTATTCCTAACAGTAGGGGATGTCAGACTGTTGATCTCTTGCCTTCGTTTTGCCCTGACAAGACCCTGGCACACCCTATTGCCACTGTGCGACCATAAAACAGCATTAGCCTAGGGCCAACTTAATGCCAACTGGGAGCAGCGAGGTGAGAAGGGAGCAGCGTTACAGCAGATACGAGGGAGAAGGCTGACTGTACCCTCTTCCACAGGTGCTATGGACTGAATTGTGACCACCCCCCTACTCCCAAATTTGTATGTTAAAGTCCTAATCCAATATGACTGTATTTGGAGACAGGGTCTTCGGGAGGTAATTAAGGCTATATGAGGTTGTAAAGATTGGCCCTGATCTCATAGGATCAGTGTCTTCATGAGACACCAGAGAGCTCGCTTGCTCCCTCTCTCTGTGTTCACGCACAGAGGAAAGGCCATGTGAGCACACAGTGAGAAGGCAGCCATCTGAAACCCAAGGGAGAGCCCTCACCACACACCAGTCCGGCTGGCACCTTGATCTTGGACTTCCCAGCCTCCAGAACAGTGAGAAATAAATGTCTGTTATGGAAGCCACCCAGTCTGTGGTATTTTGTTATAGCAGTCTGAGCCGATGAATATAATGGGACAGGCAGTTGCAACAGAGGGAGGCAGCCCTTGGAAAAGAATAATATCTAAGGAAGAGGCTCAGAAAGATTTGCTGAGGAAAAGTATTGCCTGGTTGGGGAAGACAAAAGGGAAGTGGTTGCTTTCAGACTGCAACACCAGAAGCTCTCTCAACGGACATGCATGCACTGGCAGCTGATGTAGTTGGTAGTACCAAGGACAAGAACTCATAAGGAAAAAGAATGGGAAGTCTGAGGAGGGCAACGGTTATATGAAGGGCAACGGTTATATGAGAAAGATAAATGGAACAACCTGTATCAAAGAAAACGACCAATCAATTAATGGAATCGAAATTTGAAATAAGCATAACAAATGTGTTTAAAGACATGAGGGAAGGTGTCAGAAATGTGAAGCGGAAGCAAGCCGCAGTGGTGTCGAACAAATCAGATGGACATCCTGAATATGAAGACTGATGAATGAAAGAACTGAATGGATACGTTGAATGGCAGGATGGATACAGACAAAGAGCAACTAGGGAGTGGAAAGCCAGGTTAGCAAGTCCCCTAGAGACATCAGGAAGAGATGAAGAATAAAAGCTAGGAAAGAGGAGTGAGACAAAAATGTAAGATTTAAGTAGTAAGATGAGTCTCATGAAAAGAAAATGGAGAGGGATGAAATAATTTGAATAAAAAGTGACCACGAATTTCCAAGAGAGACTTCAGATTCACCAAAAAAAAATCTCATGTCTAAGAAGACAAAGCAAAACATTCTAGCCACACCTAGACATATTGCGGTGAAACTTAAGAACAGCAAAGACAAACAGAAAATTGCTTTTTAATTCAGTTTTTAATTTTGGGCAGATAGTTGATTCTCATGGTCAAAAGATTCAAAAAAGGAGCTTATAGTGAAAATTCTAATTGCATTTCTTCTTTTATCCATCCATTTCCCACCCCTTCCCCATAGATAACCACTTTTATTACTTTTGGCATATTTTGCAGAGTTTCTTTATGCAAATATGAGCAGACATGAATATAATCTTAGCTTCCTTTCTTTCTATACAAAAAGTGGTATATAGATCCTGTTCTATATTTTTATCACTCTTTATTTTGTTAATATACATTAGGGATTTTTCCATATCAATACACAAAAGGCGCTTTTAATTGCATGATTTTTTTTTCATTGTGTGGACAAACCATAATTTATGTAACTGGTCTCTTACTGATGGACATTTGGGCTATTTCCAGTTTTTCTTTGTAATAGATAACCTTGTATAAATACCATTTAATGAATAGGCAGGTGTATCTGTAGGATACATTCCACAAAGTAGGATTCCTGGGTCTATTCACTTGTTTTTCTGTTTCTGTGAACCCCCTGTGATATCCTCTGCCTATCAGTTTATTGAGTTTATTTACAAATCTATGCCTTTTCCTTAGAGATTTGTAGGAGATTTGCAAGGAAAATAGCCTCTGGGACATGAGTCACAAATATTTTTCCCAGTTTGTGTTTTGACTTATGCTGAGGTGGGATTTTTTTTTTGGTAGAATTTTTTTTTGGGGGGACAGGGTCTTGCTCTGTCACCTAGGCTGGAGTGCAGTGGCCCAATCATGGCTCCCTGCAGCCTCAACCTCCCAGGCTCAAGTGATCCTCCCACTCCAGTCTCCCAAGTAGCTAGGACTACAGGCATGTGGCATCACACCTGGCTATTTTTTTCTTTCTTTCTTTTTTTTTTTTTTTGTAGATATGGGGTGTCACTATGTTGCCCAGGCTGGTGATCTCAAACTCCTGGGCTCAAGTGATACTCCTGCTTCAGCCTCCCAAAGTGCTGGGATTACAGGCATGAGCTACTATACCTGGTCAGTAAAATTTTTTATTTTTATGTATTCAAATGCACTAATACTTTTTATGGCTTCTGGATTTTCAGTCATAGTCAGAGAAGCTTTCTCTATTACAAAGCTATTAAGAATTCTTCCATGTTTTCTTTAAATGCTTTCATGGTTTCATATACTTTATTTATTTTTTATTTTTTTGACAGGGTCTCACTTTCTCACCCAGGCTGGAGTGCAGTGGCATGATCTCATCTCACTGCCTCCCCGGCTCAAGCGATCCTCCCACCTCAGTCTCCTGAGTGGTACTACAGGTGCATGCCACTACTCCTGGCTAATTTTTGTATTTTTGGTTGAGACAGAGTCTCACTATGTTGCCCAGGCTGGTCTGAACTCCTGGGCTCAAGCAATCCTCCCACCTCGGCCACCCAAAGTGTTGGGATTACAGGTGTGAGCCACCGCGCCCAGCCTGGTTTCATATCATTTTATGGTTTCACTTTTTACATTTTTGTTTTTGAGCCAATTGGAGTTTTTCCTGGTGTAGGGTGTGAGATAGTGATCCATTTTTTTCCCTCCCATCCTTTGACTGCCCAATTGTCTCCAAATCACTTACTGACTAGTCCTTTTCTTCATGAAAATTTTCTGTTCTGTCAGTCTGTCTATTCATGTGGTTTTACATCTTTTAGGGCTGGTCCAGTCTCACTGTACTTCTCTTTTAGTCTTCATAGCTATGCTTGTTTATTTTTCCATATCAACTTTAGAATCAGCTTTTCTAGTTCCAAGTAGAGCAATCAACTAAACAGCAGCAACAACAAAAGCCAGCTAATATTTTTATCAGTATTGCATTAAATGTACAAATGAATGTAGACCATCTTTGTGATGCTGAATCACCTAATGAAAATGGTAAACTTTTTCTTTTGTCTTTTTTTTTTTTTTTTTTTTTGAGACAGAGTCTCGCTCTATCACCCAGGCTGGAGTGCAGTTTCACAATCTCAGCTCACTGCAACCTCTACCTCTCAGGTTCAAGCGAGTCTCATGCCTCAGCCTCCTGAGTAGCTGGGATTACATGCACCACCACACCCAGCTAATTTTTTGTATTTTCAGTAGAGACAGGGTCTCGCCACGTTGACCAGGCTGGTCTCGAACTTCTGGCCTCAAGTGATCCGCCCGTCTCAGCCTCCCAAAGTGCTGGGATTACAGGCATGAGCCACTGTGCCCGGCCAAGGCCTGTTTTAATTTTTAATTTTAATTTTTGTGGGTACATAATAGGTGTATATATTTATGAGGTACACAAGATGCTTTCATATAGGCATGCAATATATAATAATCACATCATGTAACATGGGCTATCTATCCTATTAAGCATTTATCCTTTGTGTTACAAATAATCCAATTATACTCTTAGTTATTTTTAAATGTATAATTAAATTATTATTGACTATAGTCATCCTATTGTGCTATCAAATACAAAGTCTTATTCATTCTTTACAACTAAACTTTTTCACTTGTTTCAGTCTTCTTTTTCTTGTCTTTCAACAGAATTTTAAAGTTTTCTTTATATAGGTCTTCTACGTTTTTTGTTAAGTTCATTCCTAAATATGCTATTATTTAGTCATTGTTGAGACAGAAAATTCTAAAAGCTCCCAGAGAAAAAGAAACAATAACCATATTGGCATTCGACTTCTCAACATCAAACTTAAAACAATTGAGTAATATTTTCAAATGACTGAAGGACAAGAGCTTTTCAAAGCCCAGTATTTTGTATGCATTCTAAGTACTATTAAAATGTGATCATGAATTAAAAATATTTTCAGGCACATAAATTCTCAAAACGTTTACCACATCAAGATCTTCTTTGAAACCATTTAACAAATTGTTTTCTTAGTGGCTGCTCTAGGGATTACAATTAGTATTTTAATTTAAAAAAAAAAATCTACTTTGAATTAATACTAACTTAATTTCAGTAATCTACAAACTCTTTGCTCCAATATACCTCCATTCCCTCCCTGCTTCTTTGTGCCAATATGGTTATGCAAATTTCATCTTTATACAGCTATCAGTACAGTTTTATAATTATTGCTTTATGTAGTTGATTTTAAAAAGAGAAAGTTAAATCAGAAAAAGAGAAGAGTTAGAAACAAAAATATGTTTATACTGCCTTTTATAATTATCCATTTAATAACCTTTACTGGTGCTTTTTATTTTTTCATGTGGATTCAAGTTACTGTCTCATATCCTCTCATTTCAGCCCGAAGAACTCCCTTTTGTATTTCTGATAAGCTCTACTAGCGGTGAGTGCTCTCAATTTTTGTTTATCTGGAAATATCTTAACATCTTTATTTTTGAAGTAGAGGTTTGTTGTATAGAGAATTCTTGATTGAGAATCTTTTGACACATCGAAGTTGTCATCCCACTGTCTTCCCGCCTTCATGATTTCTAATAAGAAGTTAGCTGTCAATCTTGTTGAAGATGTCTTGGACACAATAGGTTGTTTTCCTCTTGCTGTTTTCAAGGTTTTCTTTTTGTCTTTGACTTTCACCCACTTGACTATAATGTGTCTAGGTGTGAATCTCTTTGAGTTTTTCTAGTTGGGGTTTGTTAAGCTTCTTGGGATATGTACACTAGTGGTTTTCACTACACTTGGGAAATTTTTAGTCATTACCCCAAATATTTTTTATTTCTCTTTATGTTTCTTTTCTTCTTCAGGAACACTCATTATATGTATGTTGGTATGCTTGATGATATCCCACAGGTCTCTGAGGTTCTGTTTATTTTTCTTCATTCTGTTTTTACTCTGTTCCTCAGATAGATAATCTTTACTGACTTACTTTCAACTTTGCCGATTCTTTCTTTCGACAGCTCAAATTTGCTATCAATCCCCTTTAGTGAATTTTTCATTTCAGTTATTGTATTTCTCCACTCTAGGATTTCTATTTGGCTTTTTTGGGGTAATTTCTATTTCTTTGTTGATATTCTCTATTTGGTGAGATATTGTTGTCATCCTTTTCTTGAATTCTTTAGGCCTGGTATTCTTTCATTCTTTGAACATATTTTTAATAGGTGATTTGAAGTCTTTGTCTACTAAACTTGATATCTGTGTGCCCTAAGGGATATTTTCTGATGGCTGTTTAACTGTATATGTGGCATACTTTTCTGTTTCTTTGCATGTCTTGTAAATTACTGATGAAACTGAACTTTTTTTTTTTTTTGAGATGGAGTCTTGCTCTGTTGCCCAGGCTGGAGTGCAGTGGCGTGATCTCGGCTGACTGCAATCTCTGCCTCCCGGGTTCACACCATTCTCCTGCCTCAGCCTCCCGAGTAGCTGGGACTACAGGCACCTACTAAGTTTTTGTATTTTTAGTAGAGAAGGGGTTTCACCATGTTAGCCAGGATGGTCTCCATCTCCTGACCTCACGATCTGCCCACCTTGGCCTACCAAAGTGCTGGGATTATGGGCTTGAGCCACCGCGCCTGGCCGAAACAGAACATTTTTTGTAGTGCCATGGCTTGGTTGTAGTTTGCTTTGTCAAAACTCTTGCTGAAATTTGATCCCCAATGTGGCAGTGTTGAGAGGTGGGCCTAGTGGGAGATGTTTGGGTCATGAGGGTGGATTCCTCATGAATATATTCATACTTTCCCACAGGAGTTAGTGAGTTTTCTGTCTTGTGGGAATCAATTAGTTCCCATGAAAGCATGTCGTTTAAAATAGTCTGATTTCCTCAATTCCTCTCTCTTGCTCCCCTTCCCACCATGTGATCTCTTTGCACATGCTCACTTCCCCCTGGCTTTCTGCCATGAGCTGAAGCAGCCCAAGGTTCTCATCAAATAGAGATGCCCAATCTTGAACGTTCTAGCCACCAAAATCATGAGCCAAATAAACCTGTTTTCTTTTTCCTTTCTCTTTTTTGAGACAAGGTCTTGCTCTGTCACGCAGGATGGAGTGCAGTGGTGCGATCAAAACTCACTGTAGCCTTGACCTCCTTGGCTCATGCAATCCTCCCACCTCAGCCTCCTGAGCAGCTGGGACTACAGATGTGAACCACCATGCCTGGCTAGTATTTTATTTTTTGTAGAGATGGAGTCTCACTATGTTTCCCAGACTGGTCTTGAACTCCTGGGCTTAAGTACTAAACCCACCTCAGTCTCACAAAGTGCTGGGGTTATAGGAATGAGCCACTAGGCCCACTATCTTTTTAAAAATAAGCTACCCACCCAGTCTCAGGCATTCTGTCATAGCAATACAAAACAGACTAAGATAGATAGTATATTGTAACAACATGGTATGAGATACCCTCCCCCCCAGGTTTGTTGCTCTTGCTGCTTTTTATGTCATTGTTTTCCTGTTTGCTTCTTATGTGCTTAGTGCCTTTCCTGGATTAATTCTGTAGATTCTATATTCCCTGCAATATGCAGGTCCTGAGTTCTCTGTTTGCATTTTAAAGAAGGGTTATTATTTTCATTTTTAAGTCTGGTTTCCTAGGGTTCAGTCCTAGGTCAGTATAATTTAGTGGTCAGCCAAAATGATTGGTCGGAAGATTTCCCTAGATGCTTTGTCTGTATATCTTTCACCATTTGCCAAGGGGAGCTGTATCTGAAGGCACAGCTTCACACTTCAGGCAGTTTATAAGACAGCCTTAACTTTCACTTTTTGCTTGTACAGGGACTCAGGGTCACCCAGAGGTGAATGACTGGGGCCTTCTTCTTTCCAAGGTCTTTCCCAAGCATGCATATGAGTACAGCCTTCTAGATCCCCAGGAATATATTGGAGTTTTTTAAAGTTCCCTGTGGTTTTCTAGTTCTCAAGAACTTCCTTTTAAACTTTTATTGTTGTTGGCCAGGCTCTTGTTTGCTGCAACCAGAATCACAGACTTAGGCAGCTGAGATATTGCCATCAGATTGCTATTGTGTTTGGCAATGTCCTGGGGACAGCTTTTTTGTTGTTGTTGTTGTTGTTTTTGTCCATGAGCTGAGTTGTGAATCAAATGAAATAGCCGCAACATCTTGGGAATAGAGATTTTCCAGGTAGCTGCTAATTTGGACAAAATATTGAGTGTGCTCTAGGCATGGGGCTTTTAATGGAGCTCCAAAAGAGTCAGTCATCTCCATTAGCTCCATGTCTGCTGGCCTTTCATGGCTACTGGGCCACCAAGCTGGAGAGGGAGAGAGGATGGGAATAGCTTCAAGTTAAAATCCCACAGACACCACTGTCTTATTGAAGTTCAGTATTTTTCTCCTGGATGGATGATTTTCAGTTCCTTCTGTGGCTTTGGTGTACTTCCAAAGTTCTGAAATGGTTGATTTTAGCTGTTTCGCCAGTATTTTTATTGTTTTTAAGGGATAATGGCTCACCAAAGTCCTCATTTCACCATTTTATTAAGGCAATCTCCCTTGATAGCATTTTAAAAAGAGAAGTACCCCAGTAATATGGGAAATGAATACAGGATGAAGTAATGAAATACGCAAGGTAAAGGGGAGAAACGTATCTTACAAAAGTATATTGTTACCTAAAGTAGCAATGCCTTCTCCTGCAAAATTTATATATCATAGATAATTCAGAAATACAACCTGAAACCAGAAGCGTGGTGGGAAAGGGGAGTGGGAAACTGCTGGTAGGAAAGCCTAGAGGGTGATGGGAGTATGCTAATGTACTTGTTCTGTTTAAGGAAGAGTTATCAAGCTTAAGATGCTGTTAAGCTTAAGAAGTTGACAAGGGAAAGAATAAACGTAAGTAAGGGTCATAATGTTAGGGTCAACAATGAGAAGAGTATACACAGAATGTATTATATTCTAAAAAATAAATTTGACATAGTCAATGGAAAGTATAAAATCCAAACATTTCAATGGAAGAAAACAATTTTGAATTATCCCAAAGAAGATGGAAAGCAGTAGAAAGAAAGTACAGTAAATAGAAAACACAAAATGAGATAGCAGAAATAAGTCCCAAGATAACATTAATTGACATAAATGTAGGTGAATTAAATGCAGAAATCAAAATAAAGAGACTCTGATTGAATATAAAAACAAAATTCAATAAAATACTGTTAGCAAAAGATAATTTATGCAAAATTAAAAAATGAAAGGTTAAAAAATCTAAGCACATTAAGAAAAGAAAGAACTCCAAGGTAGCAATTTTAACATCAGAAGAAAAATGAATTTAGGGCAAAAATAACATACAGGACAAATAGAGATGTTATATACTAACAAGGGATAATAAATCAAGAAGAAATAACAATCATAAACATATATGCATCCAACAATGTGGCCTCAAAATGTATATTGGGGAAATAGATATATGAACAATTATATGCAGAGATTTTAGCACAGCTCTTTCAGTATATGAATCAAGAAGATAAGCAAGATAGAATATTTGAATAATATATTTAATAATTTTGAACTAAAACATACACAAACATATGCTCTTATACTTAACAAAGGAAAATCCATAAATTACAAAAAATTAATTATGAGGAAATTACATCCTTCAATTATAGTGAAATAAAGTTAGAATTCATTATAAAAAGGGCACTTAAAAAATACCACATTTCTGGGAAGAATTAATATTAACTTTGGGCTAAAGAGGAAATGACAAGGGAAATTATGAAATACTTAGAACCAAATTATAATGTCAAAATGTGTGCTGAATCACAATGTCAAAATTTATACTAAAGCAGTACACAAGAGAATTTAAAATTTGTGACTATGCTTATTAGAAAATAAAAAATACTTAGAACAAAAAGGTAAGTGTGTAACTTAAGAAGTTAAAAAAAAGAGCAATGGAGTGAACCCACAGAAATGAGAATGAAGGAACTAATAACGATCATGGCAGAAATAAAAAGAGAGAGCAAACACAATGGGTAAAATTAGCTAAACCAAAACTAGCCTTTTTTGTGGCGGGGTGCGGGGGGAACACTAAACACAAACCTGGTAAAAGTAACTGAGCAAAAAGGACTGTGTTCAGCTGAGGATAGCACTTTCTTGCTCATGCTTTTCACCTCATGGTTGCAAGATGGCTGTTTCTCCTCTAAGGAAGGGGAAGAGAAGGAGGTAGAGCCTACATCTGGAAAGCAAAATTCTTTACCAGACATCCTTTGCAGAATTTCTGGTAAGCTGAACACTTTAAGATGCAGAGTATGGTAAGGTGAACATTTTACTTGAACACAATTGCTGCCAGGTACATAACTTGGGTAAAGAAGAGGGGAAATGTATATTAGGTAGGCAAGCAACAGTCTCAAGAACTATACACTGATACATTTGAAAACTTGCATAGAAAAGGATAAATTTCCAGAAAATGTAAAATGTCATATGAAGAAATAGAAAATTACATAAACATTTGTATATAAAGTTTTCTTGGATACAAGAAAAGTGGCTCTACTGAACTCTAGGCACAAAGTTTTACCATATGTTGAACAGATAAGCCTTATGTTATACAAGTTGTTCCATAAAATAGAAAATAGAAAAAAGAGGGAAAGCTGCTTGATTTATTTTATGAGTCTAGTATAATCATAATGAGAAAACAGGTTAAGAAAAGTGAAAGAAAAGAAACAGAGTGAATATTAATGCAAAAAATTTTAAATAAAATATTGGCTACCCCAATCCAACAGTGTATTTTTTAAAACCTAATTTATGAGGATCAAGTTAGAGTTATCTAATAATTCATGTTTACTTAAAAATCAGAAAGTAGGCCAGGCATGGTGGCTCCCACCTGTAATCCCAGCACTTTGGGAGGGCAAGGTGGGCGGATCATGAGGTCAGGAGATCGAGACCATCCTGGCTAACATGGTGAAACCCTGTCTCTACTAAAAATACAAAAAATTAGCCAGGCATGGTGGTGGGTGCCTGTAGTTCCAGCTACTCCAGAGGCTGAGGCAGGAGAATGGCGTGAACCTGGGAGGCGGAGCTTGCAGTGAGCTGAGATGGCGCCACTGCACTCCAACCTGGGTGACAGAGTAAGACTCCATCTCAAAAAATAAATAAATAAATAAAGTTTTGAATAAATGGAAATACATACTATATTCATGGATAAATGGCTTAACAATGTAAGGATGCCAAATCCCTCCAAATTAATATACAAATTCAATGCAGTTCCAATAAAATTTCCAGAATTTTTTTTTGGGGGAAAGTGAAATAGTTACTGTAAGATTTATAAGGGAGAATAAAGCCTAAAAAAAGAAGAGTAAAGAGGACTCACCTTACCAAATACTGAGACATTACAAAGCCAAGTGCTACTGTGTCCTAACAAGCAGAAAGCTGAAAAAATTGGAAAATCAACAACTCTTCTTAGATTTGTGAGACAAGTGATGTCACAGGATAAACCAGTGCCCCCAAGATTGGAGAGACAGACAGGTAGATACAGAGAATCAAAACATACTGAAGCAGAAATTCACAAGTAGAAACCAGCATTGTACTTGATGAGTTGCTGGAGGCTTGGCATGGACAAGTCTGAGAGATAAATATTCCAGGGGGACCCACGCATAAGGGGGTCCCTATACTCTTGTGAATTTTACCTCCTGGAGCTCCACTAGGTTCTCACAATGAATAATCTGAGAAAATTTCCCTCATGCTTCCATCCTGGGGATGGGAAAAGAAGCTATTTGGAAATACCAATGCATTCCCTTCTTTTCAACAAAGCCTTCCTCTAGGAGAAACTATTTAACCAGAGTCGAACCTGCTGGGATTTTATCAGAGGCTAATTAACTTAGGGGAAGGAAAATATCCAATTCCAACCAGCTGTAGCCTTCCACATGGAGGAAAGGAAACACTCAACTCTAATTTCCTCTAACCTTCCATGCAGGAGAAGGAAAATTCCCAATTCCAGCTCACTCTAACCATCTTAGCTTACCTAATGGGGAGAGGGGAACAATTGAGAAGCATGTGTGAAGTTCACAGTCCGGGGGCAGGTTTACTAAAAGACTGAGGCCTACTCATAGGACTATAGAATAGTCTTCTTCCCCCACACCTTACCACCACATTACTAAAGGCTTATGAACAGAAGTTCCTTTTACCCAGTAGGTTATGTCTGGGGAAAACAAATTACAAGGCATACTAAAAGGAAAAAACAAAACATAGAAACAGAGAAAGCATCAGAATCTGACTCATATGACAGGGATGTTGGAATTATCAGATCAAGAATTTAACCCAACTATAATTAATATGCTAAGGGCTCTAATGGATAAAGCAGATAGCATGCAAGAACAGATGGGCAATTTAAACTAAGAGATAGAAATTCTAAGAAAGAACCAAAAAGATACACTAGGGATCAAAAACACTGTAACAGAAATAAAGACCACCCAGATAGGCTAATTAGTAGACTGGACACAGCTGAGGAAAGAACCTCTGAGCTTGAGGATATCTCAAAAGAAACTTCCAAAACTAAAAAGCAGAGTGCAAGGCCGGGTGCAGTGGCTCATGCCTGTAATCCCAGCACTTTGGGAGGCTGAGGTGGGTCAGGAGTTCTAGACCAGCCTGGCCAAGATGGTGAAACCTTGTTTCTACTAAAAATACAAAAATTAGTCGGGTGTTGTGGTGGGTGCCTATAATCCCAGCTACTCGGGAGGCTGAGGCAGGAGAATCACTTGAACCTGGGCAGCAGAGGTTGCAGTGAGCTGAGACGGCACCACTGCACTCCAGCCTGGGTGAAAGAGTGAGACTCCATCTCAAAAAAAAAAAAAGCAAAGTGCAAAGAGACTAAAAAAAGAAAACCCGAACACAGCATCCAAGGACTGTGGGATAGCTACAAAAGCTGTTCACATAAATACATGTAATGAGAACACAGCAGGAGAAGCATAAAAGAAAAGAACAGAGGAAACATATGAAACCTTTTAAAGGCTGAATGATATTCCTCTGTATGTATATACCACACTTTTTATCCATTCATCTGTTGATAGGCACTTGGGTTACTTCCACATTTTGGCTACTGTGAATAATCCTGCTATGAACATGCATGTACAAATATCTCTTCAAGACCTTGCCTTCCATTTTTTAGGTATATATTCAGGAGTGGGAGTGCTAGATCATATGGCAATTCTATTTTTAATTGTTTTAGTGACAACCCTACAGTTTTCTATAGTGGTTGCATCATTTTACTTTCCCATCAACAGTTCACAGAGTTCTAATTTCTCCATCCTTGCCAACACTTGTTATTACTGTTTGTTTGTTTGTTTTTTTGAGACACAGTTTCATTCTGTCACCCAGGCTGGAGTGCAGTGATGCGATCTCAGCTCACTGCAACCTCTGTCTCCCAGGTTCAAGTGATTCTCCTGCCTCAGCCTCCTGAGTAGCTGGGATTACAGGTGTGTGCCACCAGGCCCAGCTAATTTTTGTATTATTAGTTGAGGCTGGGTTTCACCATGTTGGCCAGGTGAACTCCTGACCTCAAGGGATCAGCCCAACTTGGCCTCCCAAAGTGCTGGGATTACAGGCCAGCCACAGTGCTGTTTTGTTGTTGCTGTTTATTTTTTGTTTGTTTTTCATAGCAGCCATCCTAATGAGTGTGAGAGATGGTATCTCATTGCGGTTTGGTTTGCATGTCCCTAATGATTAGTGATGTTGGGCATCTTTTCATGTGCTTGCTGGTCTTTTGTATGTTTTCTTTAGAGAAATGTCTATTTAAGTACTTTGCCCATTTAAAAATCAGGTTGTGCCGGGCACAGTGGCTCACACCTGTAATCCCAGCACTTTGGGAGGCTGAGGCAGGTGGATCATGAGGTCAGGAATTTGAGACCATCCTGGCTAACATGGTGAAACCCTGTCTCTACTAAAAATACAAAAAAAAAAAAAAAAAAAATTAGCTGGGCATGGTGGTGGGCGCCTGTAGTCCCAGCTACTTGGGAGGCTGAGGCAGGAGAATGGCATGAACCCGGGAGCGGAGGTTGCAGTGAGCTGAGATCATGCCACTGCATTCCAGCCTGGGGGACAGAGTGAGGCTCTGTCTCAAAAAAAAAAAAAAACAAACAAAAAACCAGGTTTTTTTGTCGCTGTTGTTGAGTTTTAAGAGTTCTTCATATATTCTGCATATTAAAGCCTTATCAGATATATGATTTGCTAATATTTTCTCCCATTCCATAGGTTGCCTCTTCTCTTCTGTTGATTTTGTCCTTTGATGCTAGACCTTTGTCATTCACATCTTTGTCATCCACATGTGAACCCATCTCTCGTTTCCATTGGTGGTGGTCATGGTGGTGGTGGGCCTCAGTATGAATGCAGTAATGGTACCTGGTGCCTCTTCTTTCCAAGACTGCCCTTACTTAGGCTCCTTTGTTTGCAATGAGACAAAGATTTCTGAGCACCAAATGACAAAGAAGAGTTAAGTTTTTAAAAACAATTGTTTTCTTCTTGAAATGCTTCTTTAGTGCCTGTTCAAGACAATGCTAAGCAAAATTCAGATAGCACCACACAACCTCTGATCTTCTGTGAAAGGCAAGACTTCTTCAAATATCCAAACACCTTGGGCCCCCAGTTGGTTCACTAGTCCCAGGGACAGACACAGTGAGGTTTATTTGCTTGCTGACAGCCAAGTTCCAAGGCAAGGTGGGACAGCTAGTGTCATGGGGAAAGACATTCAGATCCCTCTTAGGACTTGCCGTAAAATTGATGGGCCTCTGGTGGGATCCATTTCCAACTCTCTTACCTCATTTCAGGTAGGTTCATTGATAGTTGGATCGTTCAAGAGAACTATCCAATCATAGTTCTCTTACCTAATTCACCACCCCAAGGGCAAGCTTCTCACTATTCTCTAATTGAAATTTAGAAAACAAGCCAGTACAACCCTGGAGAAGAGGGTTTTTAGCCAAAAGCAGGTGCTATATTCTCTCCTTCTTGGAAGTGTCATCTCTTTTCTGGGCAAAGAGCACACAGATTTTGATGTAATTTGCCAAGAACAATAGGAAGAAACACTGTTTCTAGATGCTACATGCTTCCCGAAAGAGGAAAATTGTAACATATTGATATGATAGTGGAGGGTCTTGGAATTTTCTTGGAGGCTTCCCATGACAAATCTTCTCATCTTTTCCACGGTGACAGAGATCCAGTGAGTGCCTGGTGAGATAGGACTTATTTGTAAATCCTTGCGAGGCTCTCTCTGCACGCCCTGGAATATACACTGATGAGATTTGGGCAGCCAGGCTTGGAAGGCGATGGGGCTGAGGCACAGGAGGTGAGGGTCTGTGAAATTGGTTTCATTATTGTGACTCTGACCTCAGGTGGTCCTTCGTCTGCCCTAGGAAACTCAAGAAGTACACGCAACTGTTTATCCCGTTTCTTCACATTTACACTGATCAAGACGAAAGTAGCATCAGGGTCGTCCATGTCCTCAGGAAAGGCTGCCAGGGGCTGTCGGGGCTGGCCAGGCTGATCTGCCAATTCCACTGGAAGCCTTTGCAGCCGTTCCCTTTTCCCAGAGCCTGGACTCACCTCCTGTCTCTCACAAAGCTAGCTCAGCAACGGCACCTGATCCGCGGGGTTTTCTGCAATTCCAAGCTCCAAGAACTAAAGGGTCTTCAGGTTGCCGGCCTCATCCTGAGCCGCAGCTTTGGGAAGGGCATAGGGACCGGGTTTGCCCAAGGAAGAGGGACGCTAGTTTTCCCATGTGTTTGGCGCCCCCTGGTGGAGAACTTCGGAACCCCCCGGATCGAAGCTTCTCCCTTCCTGTCCTGGTTTGCCTTCAGAAGCTCTCTTCAGTCCCCCTCCCGCCCGCTTACAGCTGTACCACCCCCGTGTGGAGACAGAAAATAGCTTTCCAGGCCCGAGAGCATGGTTCGCCCCTTGCAAAGGGCAGAGGGGATGCAAGTGTCCAAAACTGCAGCCTAAGGGGGTCGACATGAACAAAGCTGAAGGGAACGTTGAGTGCCAGTAGGAAGGTGCCCCTGCCCTGAAGATGCCTACCCAGACCTCCGCCTTCCGCAGTAGCCCCCCATGCTGCAGCCCTCGACCACAGACACCAAGTTCCAATCACCACAGATTGCCCCCTCTGGCTCATCCCACCACTCCCTAGACCCTGGCTTTGAGGGCAGATAGGTTGGCCTATAGGGCTGGTGTCTTGGGCTCAATGTGGTCCCTCTGCACACAGACCAGGAACTTGCTGCTAGGTTCTGGGGAAGGAGATGAACATTCATTCCAGGCCCCAGCATCTCCCAGGTTCCAGAATGCTGTGCTATTCTGCAGGGTGAGAAGGGCTGGCGTGACCTTGGCCCAAAGGAGGGAATCACGTAAAGGCCGAGAGGCACAAACTTAGAAGGTCATAGAGGCCAAGGCCCTCATTTTTCAGACATGGGAGCTGAGACCTAGTGGGGTAAGTGACTTACCCAGGGGCCATATTTTAAGTTTTACTTCTGCGGCCAATGACAACTGTCTTAGTCTGTTTTCTGGTGCTTATAGTGGAATACCTGAAACTGGGTAATTAAGAAAGAAAAAGGATTTAGTTCTTAAAGTTATGGAGGCTGAGAAGTCCAAGGTGAAGGGGCCACATCTGGTGAGGGCCTTCAGGCTGGGAAGGACTCTCAGCAGAGTCCCAAAGTGTTGTAGGGCCTCACATGACAAGGAGGCTGAGCATGCTAGCTCAGGTCTCTCTCTTTATAAAGCCACCTGCCCCACTCCTATAATAACCCATTAATTCATTAACCCATTCACTTATCCATGATGGCAGCACCCTCATGAACCAATCACCTCTTAAACCAATTACCTCTCAATACTGCCACATGGAGGATTACATTTCAACATGAGTTTCAGAGGGGACAAAGATTCAAACCATAGCAACACCTCGCCAGTCACATTTCTATCAGGGACCACAGGCTCCTAGGATTGGAAAGAACTTCAGTCCAGTGGAGATTCATGTCTCCAGGCCATTTCACAGCCAGGCTTGCAAAGAGATAAAGATTTCATGAACATGGCTGTAGAAAGCCACTGGATGCCAAGCTTGCCTTCTGCTTTGCTCCATGTCACAGGCGTCACCAAGTGGCAGGGCTTCTGGTCTCAGTGACAGGCAGCAATTGTAGAAGGAAGCTAGCAGATGAGGAGTTTTTGCTGTATTGTCTATAATTCTTTTATTTATTTACTTATTTATTTATTTGAGACAGAGTCTCGCTGTGTCACCCAGGCTGCCAGGCTGGAGTGCAGTGGCACGATCTCAGCTCACTGCAAGCTCCGCCTCCCAGGTTCACACCATTCTCCTGCCTCAGCCTCCTGAGTAGCTGGGACTACAGAAACCCACCACCACGCCCAGCTAATTTTTTATTTTTTATTTTTTATTTTTAGTAGACATGGGGTTTCACTCTGTTAGCCAGGATGGTCTCCATCTCCTGACCTGGTGATTCACCGGACTTGGCCTCCCAAAGTTGTGGGATTACAGGCATGAGCCACCGCGCCTGACCTGTATTGTCTATAATTCTTACGGTCTGTACTTTGGTTTCAGGTTTTGGATGGACAGCCTCATGGGCTCCTGGGCTCTGCCATTTCTGCAGAATTTTCCCCTCATCACCTGGGTTCAAAATTACAAAATCATCTGCGATCCTTGATACTCCTTCTTGGATGATCCCCGGCCCTGTTATCCAATCAACACCCAAGGGCTGTCTTGTCAATTCCACTTCTGAAATTCCAATACATGTGCTGTGTTGTCATTTGATTCCCATACCTTTTCGGATGCAGCCTCTTCTTGCCTGGAAAATTGCGGTGGTCTGTCCAAAACAAATGTCTCAGCACCCATAATCTCCATTAACTCAGACTCATCGTTCACTTCGCAACAGGCAAGAGTTATAAAAGCTTTCAGTCCTCTCCACTGGCTGGTCAAATCTTCTCTTCTAGAGGCCCCATAATCTTCAGAGGAAGGACCGTGGGTTTCTAGTAGCCAGATCTGGGTTCAAGCTATGGTTCCACCATTTAGTAGTCGCAACCATGGGTAACTGAGTCAGTTAACCTTTCGGAGCTTCAGTTTCCCCTACTGTAAACTGAGATTCGTATGAGAATTATGAGTATTGCTGTGTGCAGGTGTGAGGCATAGAGAGCAGAAGCAAATTTCAACCTGTGTGAGTTCTGTTTCCCTTAGATTGAGGCTTAGGAGGTTTACAATCTGTTCCAACACATCTTTCCAAGTTTATTTTCCATGAATCTCCTATGAAATCTACACACATATCTGAGGTGTTATCTCTACTGTGCCCCTACCCCTGATCATTGCTCCCCTGCTAGGAAGAGCCTCTTCACTTGCCTGAGTTGGCTGAACGTAGCAGCTGAGAGGATGGACTCTGTGGTCAGAGAGACCTAGTTTTGAATTTTAACCTTTCTGAACCTTAGTCACTTCATCTGTAAAATGAGGCCATACTAATATCTTATTTCATAAATTCGATGCTCTGACTTAATGAGATAAGCTTTATCTCGCTCTTATTAGCATGATGCACAAGATTCCTGCTAGTCTGGGTGTGGGAGCCCAGATTTGTCCCTGGTATCGACTCTATTGGGTTGAAAAGATCATCCAGAATACTACAAATGGCATTTTTCAAAGGGTCTTCCAGGGAACACTAGTTCTGAAAGATTGTGATTAGTGTTACATGGGAAGAAGCCTGTGACACCAAATAAGGGGAATTATAGGTCAAAGAGAGAGAAACAGGTTTGTTGACTGCAGGCTTTTGAGAGTCTTTAATTGCTAACAGGCATCACAAGTTTCTAAAGGGTGACAATAATTAGCGTCATTTTCCACAGTTGTTTGACCACAGACAGAATCCTTATGTAATGCTCTCCCCAACCCTCCACACCCTCCACACCACTAGGATTGCATGTTCTACAAAACTCACTTGGGAAATAATGGTCTAAGTATACCTTAGCGTAATGGTTAATGGCTCAGTCAATATTTAATTTCCTCTTAGCTGGAACCAAGACATGTCAGAGTGTCAAACTCAATATCTTTAACAGCTACAAGATCAGGAGCTAAGAATTGTGTTTACTTTTGATTCTCTGAAGCTTAACTGACCTACTGGTAAAGTAGGTAAGAGAGTGAAAGTCACAGCTTGAAGTCTAAGACTTTATGACCCAGTGCTTCCTTCACACGCAGGCTTATTTCATAAACTCCATGAGGGTCTTTTCGGAAGGTCCCTGCACTCAGCTGTCCCGTCTGCCCAGAGAAAAACGCTCACTATTTGAACTTCTCACTTGACATTTACCTTGTCCTGTCCCATTCTGTTTGTGGACATGCTTTTGTGGTTAGGTCTTTCCTTCTAAATTGTCAGTGTTGTTCCCAGGCAGGCTTTGTCACAGAAGCAAAGTACAATTCAAGGTTTCACGTCTGTGCAAATCGACAGGGTGGGTAGCATTGGCCTCATATCCAAGGGAGAGAGTCCGTTGAGTGTTACTCTGACTGGGCAGGGTAGTTCACATGCGCATTGCCAAACAATGACCGTGGCCCTGGGAACAAAATGTGCAGAATGGCATAAAGCCATGGGGTGGTGACATTAGTTACCCCGGGAAGATGTGGGAGGCATCCAGTGACGTCATGCAGGAGGGAGTGGTAGACGCATTCCTAAAGACTCACCCAGCACCCTGACAGATCACAGCCTTGCTCAATACGTACTTATGAAGGAAGGGTGACCTGAAGAATGCTTGAGCCCAGGGCCTTCACTCTGAACCCACTTCCCTCTATCACAGCCTCTGACTCTACAACACCTCACCCCGGGGTGCCGCCGGCGTAAAGACAGAAGCCTGCAGGGCTGAACAAGGAGAAGCAGCAAAGTGAAGAGAATTTGGGAAGCTCGTGATAGCAAAATCACAGGTCGTGGAGTAAAGGGAAGACGAAATTAGAAAGGAGGTTTCCTAATTTGGGCCATTGGGAAGATATTTGGCAGAAAATCTGCCTCAAGTAGGTTCATCTGTTTAATTAACCTGAGGCCAGTGAATGTTTTGTTGTTGTTGTTGTTGTTGTTGTTTTATCCATGAAATGTGACCAGCTTGAAAAATCTGATATGCATATTTCAGAGGACAGCCCCTGTGACATTCATCAGATTATTAAAGGAAACTATATGCCCTAAAACATGAAAAGCCACTTCTTTGAAACAAGGTCAGAGGGGGAATGGTAAACCAACTTTAGTAGAAATGAAAAAGTAGGGTATTGGTCAGGAATGGCTTCCTGTAGAGATGTGCCTGTCAGGAAGATTACTGTTCCCATCTCGCATCTGGAGACCCATGCGGCAAACAGAGCGACAGGGACAGGCTTTGTTTAAACGAAGGAATTTGCACTGAAGATCATTTTCCACTTTTTTTTTTTTTTTTGAGACAGATTCTCGCTCTGTCGCCCAGGCTAGAGTGCAGTGGTGCGATCTCGGCTCACTACAAGCTCTGCCTTCCAGGTTCATGCCATTCTCCTGCCTCAGCCTCCCGAGTAGCTGGGACTACAGGAGCCTGCCACCACACCTGGCTAATTTTTTGTACTTCCACATTTTTATAAACTTTGAAAGCAGTCAATGGTCTCAGCGTTTTCCTACAAAGGCCATATCCCCATGCATACATTAGAATTCTCAAAGCGTCTTTCTCCAAAAGCATTGCTAATAAAAAATGTAAAAAAAAAAAGAATTCTTAAAGGGACCTCTAGAGATCATCTGGCTTGATTCAATAGCTTTAGGCTTGTGAGTATATAAAACTATCCAAGACACGAAGTTATCAAGACTTTTTGTTTTGTTCTGGTTCCACGCCCCCCCCCCCCATTAAAGTATTCTAGAAACAAAGACCACTGCTCTGAAGCATTTACTATTCTGATAGGTAATGTGCTCTTATAGTCACCTGAGGTTGTTTTTATTCTTGCGTACTTCTATGCTGCTGATTAATTTTCAAAAGCACAGCACAGAGAAAGGAGGCTCAGCATCATTAGTTATTAGGGACATATGAATTAAAATCACAATGAGATACAGTCTGCCCTTTGCATCTGTGGGCTCCGTACCTGCTGATTCAACCAACCGTGGATCAAAAATAATCCAAACAACAACAACAAAGATAATACAAATGCAAAAATAGGGAATAACAACTATTTACATAGCATTTACATTATATTAGGTATTATAAATAATCTAGAAATGATTTGAAGTGTATGGGATGATGTGCGTAAGTTATATGCAAATATTATGCCATTATATACAAGGCACTTGAGCATCCTTGGATTTTGGTATCTGTTGGGGGAGGGTTCTTGGAACCAATTCCCCAAGGATACCAAGACACACCTCTACTACTGCATGCCTGTTAGAATGGCTAAAATTAAAGAGATCGATTTTACAGAGTGTTGGTGAGGTTGTAGAGAAGCTGGAACTCTCATGCCCTGCTGGTGGGAATGTAAAATGGCACAACCACTTTGGGAAACTATTAGCAGTTCTTTAAAAGTTAAGCATATGTCTACCATTTGATTTGGTATTTACCCAGGAGAAATGAAAGTGTGTGTTCACACAAAGACTTAGACATGAATATTCATAAAAAGTTTTATTTGTAATCATCAAAAACTTAAAACAATAACATCTTTGGAATTGAAATGTATTGTAATATAATACAATACAAATGAATGGATAAATTGTGGTATATCCATGCGATGGAATACTACTCAGCAATGAAAAGGAAGAAGCTATTAATACACTTAAGATCATTGCTGATTTTCAAATTAATTATCCTGTGTAATAAAGAATTTGGCCTTTGTCCCCAGTTCCTGGGAGATGGGCTCTAAATCCTTGGAATTTTCCAAGTCAAAGAGTGTCTTTGTTATTGGTGGTTGGCCCATCAACCACACTTGAGTTTATGCTGATCAGGTGACTCATGATGGGACCTTACATAATTTATGCGAATGGAATGACTCAGGATGGGGGCTGGCCATACCAGAAAAACCAACCATGGATTTAGAAGGTTGGGGTTTTGAGCTTTTGATACAGGCCTGACTTCTGGGGAGAGGAGAAGGGCTGAAGATTGAGTTACAGGCCAGTGATCCAATGAGTCACGCCTATGTGATGAAGCCCCTAATAAAAACAATGGCTATCAGAGCTTGGGTGAGTCGGACTGCTTGGCTACACTCTGTCTTGTCTGACATCAGTGTGCTAGGAGGGTCCTTTGTCCTGACTCCACAAGGAGAAGATACAGAAGCTTCATGTTTGGGATCCTCCCAGTCCTTGCCCTGTGCATCTCTTCTTTTGGCTGGTTCTGATGTGTAACCTTTGGCTATAATAAAACTGTAATAGTAAGTATCGTTCTTTCCTGGGTCTTGTGGGGTTTTCTAGTGAATTATCAAACCCGAGAGGGGAGTGGGAAGCCCTCAAACTTGTGACTGCATCTGAAGTGAGGGTAGTCTTGAGCCCTTAACCTTGAGTCTAGCTCCTGGTCGTTGGTGTCAGAAGTCATTGCAATTATGCTGAGTGTAAGGAAGGAGACCACTACTACTCCTGCTGCCCTCCTCCCCCCACCTTGCCTAGTTCACAAGACAGGAGTAAAGAGAGAAAGAAACAAAAGTAAGATAAATAGCCAGACAACCTTGGCACCATCACCCTGCCCTAGAAGTTAAACAAAGTAATAATAATATCAACCCCTGGCGTAAACTACTTGTGTTATCTGTAAATTCCAGACATTGTATGAAAAAAGCATTGTAAAACTTTCTGTTAGCTGATGCATGTAGCCCCCAGTCACGTTTCCCATGCTTGCTCGATTGACCCCTTAAAGTTGTAAGCCTTTAAAAAGGCCAAGTATTTCTTTCTCGGGGAGCTTGGCTCTTAAGACAGGAGTCTGCCGATGCTCCTGGCCGAATAAAAAACCTCTTCCTTCTTTAATCCGGTGTCTGAGGAGTTTTGTCTGCGGCTCGTCCTGCTACAAGTGAAAAAAGTCAGAATAAAAGAGGACATACTATAGTCTTTAAGAATGCAAATTAACACATGGTGACAGAAAGTAGATCAGTGGTTGCCCAGGACCAAAGTGGAGCAGGCTAGGGAGGAGGGATTATAAAGGGGCAGGAGGCATGTCACAAGTGTTTGATTGTGTGCAGTTTTTTACATGTCGATACCTCAATAAAGCTACTTAAAAAAAAAAAAAAAAAAAAACTCAGTGTGGCCTCTTACGACCCTGACCAGAGCCCTCCATGTCTTATCCAAAGTCTACCGGATCAAGGCCTTCCCTGACCTGGTCCCATCTCTCTTTCCAGCCTTGCATTTAAGCACCGTCCTACACAAATCCTTCGCTTTAGCCAAACTGTATTTCTTGCTACCCTCCAAGTATTCTTCATGCTTTTTTTCACCTCTGCAGCTTTGTTTATATAGTCATAGAATGCCCTCTCCTAGGTTACCACCCTCACTTTGCCTGTTAACAGTTTACAGGTTACCACCCTCACTTTACCTGTTAAAAGTTTAGCTATCCTAGGCGGGGTGCTCACTCCTGTAATCCCAGCACTTTGGGAGGCCGAGGTGGGTGGATCACGAGGTCAGGAGATCAAGACCATCCTAGCTGACACGGTGAAACCCCGTCTCCACTAAAAATACAAAAAATTACCCGGGTGTGGTGGCGGGCGCCCGTAGTCCCAGCTACTCGGGAGGCTGAGGCAGGAGAATGGCACAAACCCAGGAGGTGGAGGTTGCAGTGAACTGAGATCGCGCCACTGCACTCCAGCCTGGGCGACAGAGCGAGACTCCGTCTCAAAAAATAAATAAACAAACAAGTAAATAAATAAAATAAAGTTTAGCTATCCTTGAAGACTTAGACTTAAATATAATCTCCACAAAACCTTATTTGAGTTCTTGAGTCAGAAATGATCTCTTTCTTAAACTCTAGTAATACTTTTTCTGTGACATCTCCCACACTGTCCTGTGCTTCCGTGTGTGTGTGTGTTTGTGTGTTTGCGTGTGTGTTTGTGTGTGTGTGTAAGTAAATCTTCTAGTTAGACTGTTAGCTTCTTGAGGGTATGGACTGTGCTTTTCATTCATCCTTGAATTCCCCATGGCAAGTAGCATAATGTTTTTTTTTCCCTTTGGAAAAAGGGGCTTCATTCATTAAAGAAAACATAAAGTCAAACATTAACTAAATAGCCCAAACGAACGCCTCGGCCTCCCATCCTTCCCATAAAACCTTTTAGATCCATCAGTCATCACCTCCTTCTGTCTTCAGTCTCCTCCTCTACAGCCCCTTCCCCCAACTCATGCTTCTTTTTCTCTAACTTCTTCCTCTTGTTCAGGCTAAATCACACTTACTTACTTAACTCTTTTCTTAAGCCAGTTCCTGTTCCTCATCCTTTTGTTTAAGAGGACATACACGTGTTTGCCTTTTGATATTACTGTATGTTCTGTCTAAATAGTAAATATTATCTACTATCCAGTCAATTTCAAGTGATAGCTACCTTAGATCTTAACATTTAATTCCACTCCCCGCCCTGGCTTTCACCTCAATTTCTCCACCATAGAGCACGGTGATTAAAATCTCAGGCCCAGGAGCCACCAGGCTGGATCTGAATATCAACTCTGCCACTTACTAGCTGCGTGACCTCAGGCAAGTCACTGAACCTTCGGTTCTGCCATCTGAAACTGGAGATGCTAATAGTGACTACATCCTATGATCGCTTGATGAGCTAGTACGCATACACTATGTGCTTTATTTAGAACAGTGCCTGGCCTAGAGTGACCACTCAATAGTTGCTATTTGCTTCACTGCAAATAGAAACATTTGGCAAAGAAGTGTTGAGACAGATAGAGCTGGAAAGGGTAACCGAGTAGACAGTGCTTGGCTAACCACATCAGAATCACTTGGAGATTGCTCCAAAAATGCAGATTGCTGAGCCCCACCTGTGAGATTCTGGTGGAACCCAGGAACCTGGCCTTTAGGATATGCTCCTCATACTTGGATTGACAGCCAGGCTGGGGAACTACTGGCACAGAAGAAAATGCCCCAAATTTGGAGTAAGGAGATCCAGGATTCTGATGATGTTTCTGCCAGTGACCCAGTGTGTGACTTCTGAGACTCCACGTTCTCATTTGTAAAATGCCGATAACAAATTTGATTTATTCATAGAGTATTTGTTGGGGTCATGTTACTAAAGTCATTTCTGTGGGGGAAGCTGGCTTACTGGGGTGAAAGGAATACAGGCTTTGCAATAAGCTGGACCTGGCTGTGAGTTCCATCCTGGAGGCCGCTGTAGATGTTGCTAGTTGCCAGTTCTATATCCAGCCCCCTCTTCCTAATGCAACCCTGATTTTGCTTGGTGTATAACTGTGCCTTGCTGAAAATACTTCCTCCTAGACTTCTTGCAGCTAGAGTGGCCACTCAGCTGAGGAGTTTCTGGGGGGGCTTATCTTTCCTTTTTTTTTTTTTTTTGGCAGGGGGAGATAGGGTCTTGCTCTGTAACCCAGGGTGGAGTGCACTGGCGCAAATCACTGCAGCCTTAAACTCCTGGGCTCAAGTGATCCTCCCACTTCAGCCTCCTGAGTAGCTGGGACTACAGGTGCACGCCACCATATCTAGCTAATGTAATTTTTTTTTTTTTTTTTGGTAGAGACAAGGTCTCACCATGTTTCCCAGGCTGGCCTCCAACTCCTGGGCTCAAGCAATCCTCCTGCCTTGGCCTCCCAAAGTGCTGGGATTATAGGCATGAGCCACCCACTGTGCAGCCTATTTTCTTGATACAGACACTTGTTCCTGTTTCTCCCTTTGCCCTGTTGTCTTTCCCTTTTCTTCCTGCCTGGAACACGGATGAAAGGGTTGGAAGAGCAGCAGCCATCTTGTTCCTATGAGGGTACAAATCTGGGAAGGTAGCCTCAGGCTGAGTATGACAGTGTGAGGAGATGAAAAGATTGTAGATCCCCAGTGGCATCATCCAGCAGTGGCACCATCTCTAGGCTGCTCGCCCCTGAATGTCATATGTATATATATATAAAATGTATATAAATATGTACATATATGTATATATATATTAAAAAAATATATATAAATATATATATGAGAAACCTCTAATTGTTTAGGATGGAGGTAATTTTTTGTCGATTATTTGTACCTTAAAGCTTCTTAGGGAGAAATAAAAAACAAATAAAGGGCCGGGTGCAGTGGCTCACGCCTGGAATCCCAGCACTTTGGGAGGCTGAGGCGGGCGGATCACGAGGTCAGGAAATCAAGACCATCCTGGTCAACATGGTGACATGGTGAAACCTCATCTTTACTAAAAATACAAAAATACAAAAAAAAAAAAAAAAAGCATAGCTGGGCGTGGTGGCACGTGCCTGTAATCCCAGCTACTCAGGAGGATGAGGCAGGAGATCACCTGAACCAGGGAGCTGGAGGTTGTAGTGAGCCGAGATCGCGCCATTGCACTCCAGCCTGGCGACAGAGCGAGACTCCGTCTCAAAACAAAACAAAAAACAAACAAACAAAATAAACAACAAATAAAGATCCTAGAACCATGTCTGACCCAGTGGACATTCATATGTCTGCTTCCGCCTCTCCAGCTATGAGACATTTTCTGCATTTGTGCAGTGAGGCTTCTTCTAAATTCAATATCCTATATATATATATATATATATATATATATTTTTTTTTTTTTTTTTTTTTTTTTGAGACGGAGTCTCACTGTCACCCAGGCTAGAGTGCAGTGGCGGGATCTCAGGTCACTGCAAGCTCCGCCTCCCGGGTTTACGCCATTCTCCTGCCTCAGTCTCCCAAGTAGCTGGGACTACAGGCGCCCGCCACCTCGCCCGGCTAGTTTTTCGTATTTTTTAATAGAGACGGGGTTTCACCAGGTTAGCCAGGATAGTCTCGATCTCCTGACCTTGTGATCCGCCTGTCTCGGCCTCCCAAAGTGCTAGGATTACAGGCTTGAGCCACCGCGCCCGGCCAATATCCTATATTTAACTAATGATAAGGTAGAAGAATTGGGCCCTGGGGGCTGGCCTCTGGAATAAAGGGCCCTTTATTCCAGGCCTTTCCCCTGGGGGAGTTTGAGAAGGCAGAAGCACTAGTATGTCACTCCCAAAACCCCACCAAGTGCCCAGGCACAGGTACAGTGTGGAGAACCTATAGCACCTTGACCTATGGAGACGTCTGCACCCCAATAAAACAGATGTTAACATCTCCATGTGCTTTATGAGGCAGAGCATGCAAAATGTGAGTTCAAAAGACATGAAATTTCCCTTGCTCTGATGTAAACATAGATGATGATTCTAAGTGGGACACACATTTGTGAAAAGGTAAGAATGAAACCTATTAACCTCCCACTTCCTCCCAACACACATACATTTCCCATTATTTTCTCCCATCGGAAGCACTTGGGTGTGAATGCGGGCACTTGTAGATCTGTGGGAACAGAAAGGAGTTTGTTTTCTTTACCATTCTTTTTTTTTTTTTTTTTTTTTGAGATGGAGTCTCGCTCTGTCACCAGGCTGGAGTGCAGCGGCGTGATCTCAGCTCACTGCAACCTCCACTTTCAGGATTCAAGTGATTCTCCTGCCTCAACCTCCCGAGTAGCTGGCACTACAGGCACATTCCACCACGCCCAGCTAATTTTTGTGTCTTTAGTAGAGACGGGGTTTCGCCATGTTGGCCAGGGTCTCCATCACTTGACCTCATGATCCGCCCGCCTTGGCCTTCCAAAGTGCTGGGATTACAGGCAAGAGCCACCACGCCCGGCCCTTCATTACCATTCTTACCTGCCCACAGCATGGCTTTTATAGAAGCAGGCTATTGCCTTTATGACCCCTGGGAATGCCATGATTCATCCAAGTCAGCTGCCCTCTCTGCCAACTGAATCCTGAAGGTCCCCACGGTCTTCCTGGCAGTGACAGTTTGATTTGATCGCTTCAGCCATTGCTGAATTCAACAGCACCCAAGTCAGGACTTTTGCAAACCTTAT
This sequence comes from Theropithecus gelada, assembly GCF_003255815.1. NCBI lineage: Eukaryota > Metazoa > Chordata > Mammalia > Primates > Cercopithecidae > Theropithecus > Theropithecus gelada. Next base: position 65,095,673 of record NC_037684.1, read on the forward strand.
ACATCAACATATAGTGACTACACAGGGAACTTTTAAAAAAAGCAAATATATTCTTCCTCCATTATTTAAAAAAGATCGAATGGCAAAGAGTTAAATCTCCTTTTACTTCAAAAGTAAAGAAAATCATGCAATGAGATGATCCTGTTGGGCCTCCAGCATAGACCCACCCTCTCTTCCCCAGCTCCCTGCAGTCCAGGGTAGGTTTCTGTCCTCAGCAGGCTGAGTTTTGTTCAGTCCATTCATTCCTTCCTCGATCAGCACACTCTGGATTTCTCAGCCCTTTCAGTCTGAGTGTTCCTCCCTCATGGCCTTCACAAGCCAGTCACGTTCTGTCCCCTGCTCAGAGTCACTGGTGTCACTCACCTCCATGGACAACAGCTTCGAGTACTTGATTTTCCGCTCTTGAGGCAGCCTCTGCTGTATGGACAGGAGCAAGGCCAACCAGAGCAACAGGGCCACACAGCAGGCCTGGTAGAGCACAGCCAGGCTGAAGCGCATCACCACGAAACCCCCCACAAAGCTGCCCAGGCTACAGCCACTCCCGTAAAAGTGGCCTCGGAACAAGGCACTCAGAGCCCTCTCCATGTGGGGAGTGGCCAGGTCCTCCACTGAGGCCCCCACAGCCCACCACAGAGCCCTGTTGCTAATGGCACTCAAGATCTGAACGGGGAGGACGGACCACCAGCTCCAGAGGAAAGAGTAGTAGAGCAGCTGCCCAGCGAGGCAGCTCAGCCCCAGCCCCACCAGGCCCATCCTAGACAGTTTCCTAAGCAATGTAGTTTTGAACGGATGAAGCAGAATTTCCCCCAGCAAACTGAGGGCGACCGAGACACCCATGACCAGCTCGCCACTCCCATGGTCCTTCATGTGCCAGAACAGAAAGTTCTGGACAGTACTGACGATGGCTCCTGTCAAAACAACGGTGAAGGCGAGGAGAATGAGGCGGGGGTCGCGCCCCACAATAGACAGTGCTTTGACGCTTTTGTAGCTGGGCTCCCACCGCTGACAGATGGGAATGGGAAAGAAAATGCTCACCAGTAAGGCCAGGGTGCTGACCACTGAGTACCCATAGAAGTGGACCACACCCCGGGGGCCGCTGTTCGTCAGGAAGCAGTCCAGCTGCCCCACCAAGGCTGCGATGCCACACACGCCTGCCAACATGCCCAGCAACCTCCAGACCCACAGGCTTCTGTATCGGTCAGTGGCATCCACAAAATCCAGATACTCATAAAGGCTGTCATCGGCCACCTGCTCCAGAGGCACTGCCAGCAGCTCCCAGAACGCCACAGACCCCAAGGAGAGGATGAAAGTCCACCGCAACCCTTCCAAGGACAGGTCAAAAGCCCAGGCTTTCCCCTTGGTCCCTGACAAATTGGCTGGATTTCCGGGCCCTTTCCCCCCAGGAAGCAAGGGGAGGGCTGTTTTGACCACCTCAAAAGTAACTTCCCAGGGATGATCTTTCAGCCCCGAAGTGACAGGATGGAGGAGAACTTGGGATGTGGTCCTAGCTCCTTCAACGGAGGGCGCCACGTAGCCGTGCGGATCACGAAAAGTTTCTTGGTCACTTTCACCAGGTGGGTTTCTGAAACCAGGCTTTTCCACCTCTGCAGTCCTGTTGGCTGGGTGCCTGGAGGCAGGCCCTTGGGCCGAGGTGATGTTCACACGTAGTGTGACCCCCGGGAGTGCGTCTGTGCTGGTCACGCCGCTGCTTCCATTACAAGGGAGGTGCATCCGATTTTTGTCCGCCGCTGGGATCAGAACCATCAGCAGGCTGGCCCCTACCGAGCTGAGCAGGGAGCCGATCAGAAGCACTCTCCGTTTTCGGTAGCTTTTGGCCAGGAAGGCACAGACCGGAGCCCAGAAGGCAGCGATTAGGTGCTTGGTTCCCATTAGGATGCCCACCCAGGGCGCGGCCAAGCCCAGCTGCCTCAGGTAGAGAGTCAGGAACGGGGTCACGCAGGCTTCCCGGACCCCGCACACCAGGTGGAAGAGCTTGGCCACCCCCAGCGCCCTGCTGATGTCCCACCGGGGGTTGGTGCTCATGGCTGCCGGGCTCTGTCAGGCCTGGGCCGACGCAGGGCGGAGCTGGGCGCAGGGCGGGCGCGGCCCCATGTCCCCCGGGAGGGAGGCTCGGGGGCCCGGGGCTCGGAGCGAGTGGGACTGCGCCCCCGGTCTGGGGCGGCGCCGCGGTCACCAGGTCAACGGCCGCCCCCGGCCACCGCCCCCAGGTCCTGCCGCTGGCCCGAAAGTGGCCCCGCCCGGAGGGAGAGGCGCGGTGGAGGCGAAGGTGGGGGCGGGGCCGGCGCACCTGCGAGCAGCACCTGCCACGTCCCGCCGCCGCCGCTGGCCACCTGCCCGGACGTGCGCAGGTGCGCGAGGTGCGCGTCCCGTGGCCTGCAGGGTGCGCTCCGAGTTAGGCCGCGGGCCCCGCCTGGCCTTTGGCTGCCAGTGTAGCCCAGGAGTCTGAGCTAACCGCCTGGACTGCTTCAGGCAAGTAAGGTGTGCGGGGAGCCAAAATGGAATGAATGGTACCCACCAGGCTCTCTCCCTCATCTTCCTCAGGTCTTTATTCGAATGCACCCTGATCAGTGACCAACCACAGAGATCAACCCGGTCCACTCTGACATCGCAAATCCCCTACCCCTGTCCACACCCCACCCCCAAGACTCCCACTCCCCTGGCCTACTTAATCGTTCTCTCTAGAACGTTATCACTGTCCGAGGCACTACGGGAGGCACTACGGGCTTATATTTCATGTGTTGACCTTGTTTATGGTCTGTCTCCACCAGAAGCCAAGCTCCAGGAAAGAAGGTACTTTTGTCCCAGGAGCCTAGAATTGTTTCATTGGATGTGCACTGCCCTCGGAAGTGGCATGACCTTGGGTGACACGGTTGTCTCCAGCTGGGACAGTCCCTAAGGAGGCCTGACAGCTGATGGCAGTCGTCCAGGAGAACTCCTTGCAGCCCATCCGCCAGCACATGGCAGTCCCCAGGTGCACGGTTTTAACCTACACCTAAGGGTACTCAGGCGCCCTGTTTAAGAGTACACACACCTGAGGTGGTTAGCTAGCATTTCATCAAAAAGACAGAGACAGCTAATACAAGCACGTCAACAATCTTAAATCAACAGAAGTGTCTTCATTCATGAACATAATAGATATTAGAAATAGTTTTTCACTGGTGAAATTGGTGGTGTCCAAGTCACCTGGATTGGGTATAATTTTTTGAAGGCACTTCCTCTGTTGCTGGAACAGGGTATAATAATCTACAGATGTCACTAGTCCGAACCCTTTGGAAGGATGCTGTAGGCTTTGCCTCAAAATGGTCCAGTGTGCAGCCACTGATTCAGTAAACTTTTCATACAGGGTTTGCTCAGAGCACCTAATTTGGCTGGGGGTGGAGCGGAATAACTTGCCAACACATGTGTATGTGTAACGGAATTCGACCTGTGACTTGCCTTCATTATCAGCTGGTACAGAGTATGTTGGAGGGAGGCCCAGAGGCCTCACTTAACCTAAATAACTGGTAAACTCTGCAGACATCTACTGAAAACCTAATGACTAAGCGATCAAATTGGTATGAATCCGTTTACATCGCGCCAACGGCAGGAAAAATAAAATCTAGTCTCCTCCAGGTAAACTCACTCCAATTCAGTGCTACTGCAATCATTTCAGGTTTAAAACCACCTCAGCCACACTAATGATTGCCCTACCCCCGCCCCTCCCTGGGTTCTGCTGTGGGCAGCCTCAGTGGAAGATAGCGCATCCATCCACTTCTCAGTCCTGACCTGTCCTGGGTTCATCTCCACTGGGAGGCAGGTGTCAGACTCCAATGTGCCTGGACATGCACAGGTGTGCGAGGGGCATGTCCTGACGCCTACAGGGTGCACCCTGAGCTAGACCATGGGCCCTGCCCAGCCTCTGGCTGCCCACGTTGCCCCAGGAACTTGGGCTAAACACTTGGATTGTGTCAGGCAAGTAAAACCATCAGTCAGGGTGGGGGCAGTGAGAATGGAGTGAATGGCATCTCCCAGGCTCCCTCTCTCACTGCGCCATGCTGGAGTCTGTGGAGGTGCCCACAATTCTGCACCTGGCCTTCAGGTGCCGTGCTCCACACTGCTGCCTGCAGCTCCACCCTTTTCCCTTTGAGCTTGCCTGCTTTCAGCTACCCGAGAAAATCTCTGCCTGCTTCCCATGTCCTGTACAGGCACAGGGACTCTCTCTAAGACTGACCTCAGACCCCTCTGGCTCTGCACGCCAGGTGGTCCACCTTACATTCCCCTTGGCATTGAGACGGTGTCCTGCCATTCAGACTGCTTCCACTCCCGGGGCAATTTGGCCCAAAGCAAAGTGCCCTCTTCTCTATTCTTGGATTCCCAAACTTAAAAGGGAATCCTCTACCATCCTCACCTTACCCCCATGCCCACCGTCATCCCCTGGCACTCTGTCCAGGTGATAGGACTCAAGTCCAGGCATTTTGGTTTTCTCTGTTATTTTCCCCCGACACCATACCTATCTCTGGGGAGGAAGAAACTGAAGATGTGTCATTGATCTTTCTATTTTACACCTGGATGTAAGTTTTTGAATATAAAAGCCAAGAATTTTGATGTCTTTAATCTCTGGCTTAGCCAGTGTGGTGGCTCATGCCTGTAATCCCCGCACTTTGGGTGGCCGAGGTGGGAGGATCCCCTGAACCCAGGAATTCAGGACCAGCCTGGGCAATTTAGGAAGACCTCATCTCTACAAAAAAAAAAAAAGCCCAAATGGCCGGGCGCACTGGCTCATGCCTGTAATCCCAGCACTCTGGGAGGCCGAGGCGGGCAGGTCATCTGAGGTCAGGAGTTGAAGACCAACCTGGCCAACATGGTGAAACCCCATCTCTACTAAAAATACGAAAATTAGCAGGGCATGGTGGTGCATGCCTGTAATCCTACCTACTTGGGAGGCTGAGGCACGGAGAATCGCTTAAGCCCGGGAGGTGGAGGTTGCAGTGAGCCAAGATCATGCCATTGCACTCCAGCTTGGGCGACAGAGCAAGACTCTGTCAAAAATAAATAAATAAAGGCCCCAAAACAAAAAATCCCAAATGTAGTAGGGTATGGTGGCATGCGCCTGTGGTCCCAGTTACTTGAGAGGCTGAGGTGGGAGGATCGCTTGGGCCTGAGAGGTCGAGGCTGCAGTGAGCTGTGATTGTGCCACTGCATTCCAGAGCAGTGACAGGGCAAGTAAGGGGCAGGAGACAGAACACACCGGTTTATACCTCACAGAACTCTGACCTGGCCCAAGTGGACTCAACGGGTTATATAAAGGATTGCCTTGATGATTCCTATTAACATATAAAGATTGCCAGGTGTGAGATGAAAGCAGAAAGACTTTGTGTACATTTATTGAATCTGACATTTTTCTCCCACCTGATAGAAACACCTGCGTCAACTGGGTGAGGTGGGCAGTGGCCTGAGAGTGGGAAGGGAAGAGACTTGCGGGGGAGGTGGTGCCACTGCTGTTCCCTGCTTCCCATTTTCCCGTTTTCCCCTAGGCCACAGGGCTCTGGCCAAGACAGCAGCTCTAACTGTGGTTTTATGGGCTGGGTGGGGAGCTTGGGTGGGAGAGGACAGTGGGAGAAGTGGGAATTGAAGTTAAATGAAGGCGTAGACATTTGTATGAGAAGCTGGGCTTGGTGTGTGTGTTCTCAAGCAGCTGGGGCATTGCCCGGACCATCCGTAGACCTCCATGTGGGCCCTTCCTCGTCACAGCCCCCACGGCAGGCTCCCTGTGCTCCCAGGCACTCGCTGGCTCCTGGTCAAGGCCAAAGCCGCCGTGTGGAGCTGGGCCTTGTTCTGGCTGTTGGTGTGTGTTTGGGGTTGGTGGGGTAGTGTATCCTTCCTCCTGGGCCTGCAGTCCCTGCAGGCTCACTGGACAATGCCAGAGAATGTGTTGATGGGCATCAGGAGGGGCTTGGGTGTGGCTCTGGTCGCTTCCATCTCCTGTTGCCCGTGCAAATTGAGCCACGGCGCCTTGGACTTCTGGGCCCCGGAACATGGTTCTGGGCAGGGAGCAACCTCGAATCTGTGGGTGGAGAGAGACCAGCTCAGCTGACCCGTCTCAGGGATCAGATCTGCCTAGGGCATTTGAAAGGCAGAGCTGCTATTGTAGGGCATGGAGGAGGTGGCCCCACAGAAGAAAGAGGAAGAGTCAGGATGAGAAAGAACAACCTGGGCCTGGGGCTCACCGGGAGAGGAGGAGACACTTGGAGCAAGTAACTCTGCGTATGCCTCCCTTACCCGAACACACCTCCTGAGGGGAAGCCAGTAAGGGTCCGGTAACTGGGACACAGATGCCACTGAAGGTGAGCCTGTGTGGGAGGGGCCCGTGCCTGCAGAGGGGGCTGGATCAGGAGGCTGCAGGTTGAGTGTATGCAGAGGCATCTGGGGAAAATGCAGTAGCAGCTGCTGCCCTGGGTCTGCCATTCATTTGCCTCAACTTCCTGGATTCAAGGCATAGGGCAGTGGCCTCAGTCCATCCTCACCAAGGACACCTGCCTGGCCACAGGATCTACCTCCGATGAGGTGCCTTGAGCTAGAGGCGGGAGATGGCAGGAGCTGGCTCCTGCTTCGGTTTGTCCCACAGGCCCTGGACCTCTAGGGGTGGCAGGCGCAGCCTTACCTGACCACGTCCCTGAAAGTGCGTTGATCGTCCTTGTCCAGTGACAATGTCAGCAGCCTCTGGTCCTGGCTCTGGATCTGGATATTGTTCGTCCTGAAGGTGTTGGTCACCATCTGCAGCAGAGAGATTGCACACGTGAGTGCTACCTTTGCTCAACAGGTGGCCCTGCCAACATCTCCTACCCTGGGAATCTGGTGTATTTCTTCAGTCCAGCACGGAGTCCCCAGCTCTCCTCCTGCAAGTGACGGAGGAGTGACAACCCTGCACAAACTGCTTCGAGGCTGCCCTTGCCCTTGGATCTCACATCGTTTCTCCAATTCTTTTCCCAACCTGTTGTCCTTGATTCTGAACACAAATGGGAATGCTGTGGAGAGTGCTTGCCAGGCTGCCAAGTTACCCGAACTTGAGTGCTGATTTCTTCAACATTTTCCGAGCATCTCCTCTATGCCAGGCGTGTTAATGTATATGGAATTTGGGGGTATTTCAGGGATTTTAAAAGTTTTGACCCTGGTTCTCAGCATTAAATCACATACAACATTATTTACCTGCCGCAGACACAGAGGGTCTAGAAAGCAGCCAAAGACCCCAAGCCTCAGACCAGGCCAAAGGAAAGCATCCCCAGGCATCCTTATAACTCCTAATCTGAGGGAGTAGCTCCAGAGAGGTCGCCTCCTATTGGGCAGAGAACTAGGAGGATTGTGGGTTTCAGGTGGAGCTTTCAGAGGTTGTGGCTCATTCCACGCACAGACAGCAACTTTGGGTAATTTACAACCACAGAACCTTGGAATTGCCAGAGGCCTCAGAGACCATCTCATTCAAGTGTTCTTAACCCTGGCTGCCCATAAGAATCAATTTTCAAAAACATAATATTGGAGATTCTGATTCAAGTGGCATGGAGTTGAGCCCAGGCACGGGCATTGTTTAAAAAGCTCCTGAGTGTAGGCAGGGCTGAGAACAACCACTGAGTTGTTCCATGTCACCTAGCAGAGGCACGAGCAGCAGCCTAAACTGGGGGTTCGCACATGCCCAGGCATTTCAGCTGAACTTTTAGGGGATGGGGGTAGGCCAGCCAGAAGTCTGTGGACAGGCCGTGTGGGATACTCCGGGAGGAGGGTAAGAGCATAGTCTCAAAGCCAGGCTGCCCAGGCTCTAATCCCAACTCTGCCACTTACTAGCTGTGTGACTTTAAGCATGTTTCTTAATCTCTCTGTGCTACCTTTTAGGATTGTTGTGAAAATTAAATGAGACCGTATATATCAAGTGCTTGGAACAGAGCCCAAGACACTGTTAAGAACTCTTATTAATTATAATTTTCCAAGAAGGAGCCAAGCATGACTAATGGGCTCAGCAATGAAGTCCCAGGTGTCAGAGGGGAAGGGGAACCTACTGTGGGTTCTTTCTCTTCTTGGTTTGTGCCCTAGGCCAAGCCCCCGCCTATCACCCCACTATGCATAGACTCCTGTGCGTCTGAATGGGTGAGCTGTGAGTAAAGACAGATCTAACAAAATCTCTGTAAGACGGGGCGACTCCATGACAGAGGGTAACACTCAGGGGAGAGGGGGCTTCTCCCCTGGTGCCAACCAAACCTATGGCACCTTGGCTGGGCACGGTGGCTCACGCCTGTAATCCCAGCACTTTGGGAGGCCAAGGTGGGCAGATCACCTGAGGTCAGGAGTTCGAGATCAGCCTGGCCAACATGGTGAAACCCCATCTCTACCAAAAATACAAAAAAATTAGCCGGGCATGGTGGTGCATGCCTGCAATCCCAGCTACCTGAGAGGCTGAGGCAGGAGAATCACTTGAACCTGGGAGGTGGAGGTTGCAGTGAGCCGAGATTGCACCACTGCACTCCAGCCTGGGCAACAGAAAGAGACTCTGTCTCAAAAAAAAAAAAAAAGAGCCTGTGGCACCTTTAGCGCTCTGTGCTCTGGAGCTGTCAGCCACGGTGGGAGGTTGTGGTCAGGGGGCAGGCAGTGGAACCTAGTGGGCACTGACTGGACAGCTAACGGAATGACCGTTGATACAGGAATGTCACTCGTGACCTTCCAAAAATACCTGGAGAGACTGCAGGGGACTGAAGTGCTGCATGAGCTGGGGGTGGGGGAAAGCCAGGTGCATTCTGTTTGCCATAGTGACTGGAATTGCACCTGAACTGATTGCACCTGGTGAGAGAGATGCACGGTTTCCATAGGTTAGGAGACTGGGGATTGAATGTGACCCACTGAAGCGTGCACAGTGGTAGCTATGGGGCCAGCTCTCTGACTCTCAACTTGGTGTTCTTTCTGTAGCATCAGGCTGCTCTAGGCGTCTCTGGAAGGATCTGGGCCTCCATGACCTGCCCATGGACCTGGCCCCGCCTTCTAAGTAATCACAGTCTCTGAGCCTCCTCCCACTCTGCCTGCGGTGTAGGCAAATGCCTTTCATTTCCCTTTGTGGTCTGCACACCTAGACACACTCTACCTGCTTGGCTTTGGCCCATAAGGACCACAAGAGTCTTAGATTTTAGTCTATAAATGAAGCCAGGGGAGCAAGTGGAAAACGCCAGATGCAGAATTTGCAAAGGATCCCACTCTCCGTAAGACTAAGGAATGGGCAAAGTGCTGCTAATTGTCTCCTGGTCCCTATTGGCGGCTTCTTGTTTTCCACACCCCAAAGCCCCAATTCTTCTGTTTCTGCTTTATTTGCCACTTCTTTTCTATTTCAAACTTCCAATCCAGCTAAGGTCATATCTGACCCTTAAACTTACAGAGCCAGCCACAATACCCTTGCCCCATACTGTTCTTCAAACTGTCTCTGCCTTTTCACTCCAGCTCACCATGAGCTTCCCCTTCCTGCTCAGTGGTTATCATCCAGTCTATCTGGACGACACACATACGTGGACCTGCCCGGTTCTAGGAGAAAAGCACAGCTGCTGGAATTTTCCCCTAGCAAGTCCCTGTAGGGATAAAACAGAACTTGCTGAAGTGGTAAGTTTAGACTTTCAAAAAGCCCCTGACCAGGTTGTCTAAAGAGGTCGTTAAAAACAGAAACCACTTTAAGGAACTGACTTTGAAAGAGGAAATGCAACAGAGGGGTAAATAGGTCCACTTTAGAGCCTAAAACTTCAATATTGGACTGCCCTATAATAAGAGAGATTTCAGCTCAAGGCAGACCTCTCAATCAGAGCTCTCCTGCAGTGGATAGGCTGCCTCAGAGTCAGCTTCCAGTTCCGGCTTGAGATCTAGAATGAGGTGGAAGGTGGATTAGATGACTCAACAAACATCCGGTGAGGCCCCGCTGCAGGCCAGACACCACACCAACTAAGATGAGGGTCCTGAGCCTAGGGAGCTTGCAGGCCATTGACATACAAAGATCATGCCATTTATAGTGTCACAAATGTTTCCATAGCTATGTCCCCAGGGTCCTGTAGGAGCACAGGGGTGGTGCGCTTAGCTCACCTAGGTGAGGGGAGGAGGGTGGAGGATGTGGAAAGAAGGGGGAAAAGCAGTAGGAAAGGCCTCCTGAGGGAGATGATACCTGAGTCTCAACTTGTAGGATGAGTAGGAATTATAAAAAGAAGGTGGGCAGGTGGAAGGGAGGAATGAGGTTTCAGGTCCGGGAACTAGCATGAGCAAAGGCACAGAGATGTGACTTCAGGAACACTTCCAAACACGTGGTGGGAAGAGCCTCCAGGGAGTGCCCAAAGCTGCAGATGGAGAAGAAGAGGAGCGAAGCTATGCAACACTGAAGAGTTTTTCTGCCCTTGGAGAATGGGAGATGATGGAGGAGTTTTAAGTATGGAATAACATGGGCAGGAAGGTGGACTTAAGGAGGATCAGAGTATTGCCGGGGAGACCAGCTACAAGGAGATTGATGAAGGTCAGACTTGGGGTGACCAATTAGCCTGATTTGCCTGGGACTTTCCTGGTGTTAGCACTCAAAGTCCCAAGTCCAAGAAACCCCTTTAGTCCCAGGCAAACAGGGACAGTTGGTCAACCAAGCTGGACCAGAAGAGAGAGGACAAAGAAGGGAGATATTTGAGAAGTGTTCCATCAGGACAAAGGAAAGTGAGGAAGAGGAGGCAGCGGGGATGACTCCTGGGTTTCTGGCAGAGGTGATTGGTTAATGACGGTACCATTAAACGAGATAGGGGATATAAGGAGGAGATGAAATAAAAATGACAGCTAACACATACGTAATGTTTACTTTAGCCAAGCACTCTTCTAAGAGCTTTGCATACAACAATCAATCCTTATAACTGGATGAGGTAGGTAATGTTATTATAGCTGGCCCTCCATATCTGCATATATGGAAACTGCAGATACAAAGGGCCAACAGTAAAAGACTTTAGCATCCACGAATTTTTGTATCCTTGGGGGTCCTGGAAACAATCACCCATGGATACTGAAGAATGACTGTCTTCTCATTTTATAAAATGATACTGAGTCACAGAGAGATTAACTTGCTTAACATCATATAGCTGGTAAACGACAGAGGCAAGATCTGAACCCAGACAATCTGGCTCTAGAGAGCTCTTAACTATTAGAAAGTACTGGCTTTGATTTTAAATATCTTGAGTTTGTGGTACTGTGGGACATCCAGTTCATGCTAACTTAGTTCAGTGCAGGAGTCAAAAACTCAGGTATGAATGTCAGAGCAGAAGATACAGATTTGGGAGGACTTAACAAATGGAACTAAATCCTTGTGAGTTTGATAGCCCAGGAAATGAGAACAGAAGTGAGACATGGATAGAAATTGAGGACAGTAGCTACTTAAGGATCTAGGAAAAGGAGTTCAGGGATCGAGGCCAACACGTAATAGTCAGGCGTGTAGAAAAAAGTCTATAAGAAAGTGGTGTCTCTGAATTTATAGATTTAGGGTGTTTAAAGACTCAGAGAACAGGGCTTCAGTTCTAGTAATGGAATTCCACTCAAAATTGACCAAAGGAATATAAAACTGGGTAAAACATTTATGACAGTGCTAGAAGCCAGCTTCATTGGAGTATTAATATATAAATATAACTTCAAATATATATATTTTGTCTAATTGCCTAAAAGGAGAATCCCATCAGACTAACAACAGGCTTCTCACCCAAAACCTTACAAGCCAGAAGAGACTGGGGTTCTATTTTCAGTCTTCTTAAAGAAAAAATGATGCCAAGAATTTTGTATCCTGCTAAACACAAATTCATAAATTAAGGAGAAATAAAGTATTTGCCAGACAAGCAAACACTAAGGGAATTTGTCACCACTAGACAGGTCCTACAAGAAATGCTCAAAGGATTTCTAAACATGGAAACAAAAGGGTGATACTCATTGTCATAAAAACACAGGAAAGTATAAAACATGTAGGTCTTATAAAACAATTACACAAGACTGCAAAACAACTAGGTAATAATTATGACAGTAACAAAACCTCACATATCACTACTAACTTTAAATGTAAATGGACTAAATGCTCCACTTAAAAGATATAGGCCCAGTTGTGCACAGTGGCTCATGCTTGTAATCCCAGCACTTTGAGATGCTTGAGTTCCAAACATTAAGATAGGAGGATCACTTGAGTCCAGGAATTTGAGTCTAGCCTGGGCAAGATAGTGAGACCTCTTCTCTACAAAAAAATTTAAGAATTAATTGGGCATAGTGGCTAGCACCTGTGGTCTCAGCTACTCAGGAGGCTGAAGTAGGGGGATCAATAAGATATAGGCTGGTGGAATGGATAAGAAAAACAGGATTCAACTGTATGTTGCAATGGATAAGAAAAACAGGATCCAACTGTATGTTGCATACAAGAAATCTGCCTAACTGTTAAAGACATTTACACTCTAAGGGGTGGAAAAAGATACTTTACACAAATAAAACCAAAAGCAAGTAGGAGTAGCTATATTTATATCAGATAAAACGGGGTTTAAATCAACAGTAAAAAAAGACAAGGTCATTTATAATGATAAAGGGATCAATTCAACAAGAAGACATAACAGTTCTAAATATATATGCACCCAACACTGGAGCACCCAGATTAATAAATACTACTACATCAAAGAGATAGCCACTGTATTAATCCATTTTCCACTGCCGATAAAGACATACCTGAGAATGGGAAATTTACAAAAGGAAGAGGTTTAATGGATTTACAGTTCCACATGGCTGGGGAGGCCTCACAATCATGGCAGAAAGCAAGGAGGAGCAAGTCATGTCTAACATGGATGGCAGCAGGCGAAAAGAGAGCTTGTGCAGGGAAACTCCTTCTTATACAACCATCAGATCTCGTGAGACTTACTATCACGAGAACAGCACAGGAAAGACCTGTCCCCATGATTCAATTACCTCCCACCAGGCCCCTCCCATAACATGTGGGAATTCAAGGTCAGATTTGGGTAGGGACACAGCCAAACCACATTATTCCACCCCGGCCCCTCCCAAATCTCGTGTCTTCACATTTCAAAACCAATCATGCCTTCCCAACAGCCCCCCTGTCTTAACTTATTTCAGCATTTACTGAAAAGTCCACAGTCCAAAGTCCAAGGTCTCATTTGGGACAAGGCAAGTCCGTTCTGCCTATAAGCCTGTAAAATCAAAAGCAAGTTAGTTACTTCCTAGATACAACAGGGGTATAGGCATTGGGTAAACACAGCCATTCCAAACGGGAGAAGTTGGCCAAAACAAAGGGGCTACAGGCCCCATGCAAGTCTGAAATCCAGAAGGGCAGTCAAATCTTAAACCTCTAAAATGATCTCCTTTGGCTCCATGTCTCACATCCAGGTCACGCTGTTGTGAGAGGTGGGTTCCCATGGTCTTGGGCAGTTCTGGCCCTGTGGTTTTGCAGGGTACTGCCTCCCTCCCAGCTGCTTTCATGGGCTGGTGTTGAGTGTCTGTGGCTTTTCTAGGTGCACATGCAAGCTGTCAGTGGAGCTACCGTTCTGGGTCTGGAGGATGGTGGCTCTCTTCTCACAGCTCTACTAGGTGGTGCCCCAGTAGAGACTCTGCATGGGGGCTCTGACCCCACATTTCCCTTCTGCACTGCCCTAGCAGAGGTTTTCTATGAGGGTCCTGCCCGTGCAGCAAACTTCTGCCTGGGCATCCAGGAGTTTTCATACATCCTCTGAAATCTGGATGGAGGTTCTCAAACACTAATTCTTGACTTCTGTGCACTTGCAGGCTCAACACCACATGAAAGTTGCCAAGGCTTGGGGTTTGCACCCTTTAAAGCCACGGCCCGAACTCTACATTGGTCCCTTTCAGCCATGGCTGGAGCAGCTGGGATGCAAAACACCAAGTCTCTAGGCTGCACATGGCATGGGTACCCTGGGCCCAGCCCATGAAACCATTTTTCCCTCCTAGGCCTCAGGGCCTGTGATGGGAGAGGCTGCTGTGAAGACCTCTGACCTGACCAGGAGACATTTGCCCCATTGTCTTGGGGATTAACATTTGGCTGCTCATTACTTATGCAAATTTCTACAGCCGACCTGAATTTCTCCTCAAAAAATGGGATTTTCTTTTCTATTGCATTGTCAGGTTGCAAATTTTCCAAACTCTTACGCTCTGCTTCCCCTACAAAACTGAATGCCTTTAACCTCACCCAAGTCACCTCTTGAATGCATTGCTGCTTAGAAGTTTCTTCTGCCAGATACCATAAATCATATTTCTCAAGTTCAAAGTTCCACAAAAATGCTACCAGTTTGCTAAAACATAACAGGAGTCACCTTTCCTCCAGTTCCCAAAAAGTTCCTCATTTCCATCTGAGATCACCTTAGCCTGGACTTTATTGTCCATATCACTATCAACATTTTGGGCAAAACCATTCAACAAGTCTCTAGGGAAGTGCCAAACTTTCCCATTTTCCTATCTTCTTCTGAGCCCTCCAAACTGTTCCAACCTTTGCCTGTTACCCAGTTCCAAAGTTCCTTCCACATTTTTGGGTATCTTTTCAGCAGCACCCCACTCTACTGGTACCAATTTACTGTGTTAATCCATTTCATGCTGCTGATAAAGACATACCTGAGACTGGGAAATTTACTAAAGAAAGAGGTTTAGTGGACTTACAGTTCCACATGGCTGGGGAGGCCTCACAATCATGGCAGAAGGCAAGAAGGAGCAAGTCACATCTTACATGGATGGCAGCAGGCAAAAAGAGAGCTTGTGCAGGGAAACTCCTTCTTATACCACCATCAGATCTTGTGAGACTTACTCACTATCACAAGAACAGCATAGGAAAGACCTGATCCCATGATTCAATTACCTCCAACTGGGTCCCTCCCACAACATGTGGGAATTCAAGATGAGATTTGGGTATGGACACAGCCAAACCACATCAGACACCAATAGAATAATAGAGGGAGACTTTAGTACTCCACTGATAGCACTAGACAAATTATCAAGGCAGAAAATCAACAAAGAAACTCTGGACTTAAATTGGACTGTAGACCAAATGGACCTAACAGACATTTACAGAACAATCTACTCTACAACTGCAGAATGTAATTCTTCTCATCTGCACATGGAACAGTCTCAAAAATTGGCATATGCTAGACCACGAGTTGAGTCTCGGTAAAGTTTTTAAAAACCTGAAATCATATCAAGTACCTTCTCAGACCAAGTGGAGTAAAACTAGAAATCAACATCAAGAGGAACCCTCAAAACTACTTAAATACATGGGAATTAAATAATTTGCTACGGAATGATTGTTGCATCAATGATAAAATTAAGGCAGAAATTTAAAAAATTGTGAAATGAATGAAAATAGAGACACAACATACCGAAACCTCAAGTAATACATCAAAGGCAGTGCTAACAGGGAAGTTTATAGTGTTAAATGCCTATATTAAAAAGATGGATCTCAAATCAATAACCTAATGTTGCATCTCAAGGAACTAGAAAAACAAGAACAAAGCACACCCTAAGCTAGCAGAAGAAAATAACTAACAGAGATCAGAGCAGAACTAAATGGAATTGGGACAAAAAAAATACCAAGGATCAATGTAATGAAAAATTGGTTCTTTGAAATGATAAACAAAATTGATAGACCACTAGCTAGGTTAACCAAGAAAAAAAGAGAGAAGAATGAAATAAGCACAATTAGAAATGAGAAAGGTATCATTACAATTAATACAAAAGAAATGCAAAAGATCATCAGAGACCTATGAGCATCTCTATGCACAAAACAGGAAAATGTAGGCCGGGCGCGGTGGCTCAAGCCTGTAATCCCAGCACTTTGGGAGGCCGAGACGGGCGGATCACAAGGTCAGCAGATCAAGACCATCCTGGCTAACCCAGTGAAACCCCGTCTCTACTAAAAAATACAAAAAACTAGCCCAGCGAGGTGGCGGGCGACTGTAATCCCAGCTACTGGGGAGGCTGAGGCAGGAGAATGGCGTAAACCCGGGAGGCGGAGCTTGCAGTGAGCTGAGATCCGGCCACTGCACTCCAGCCTGGGCGACAGAGCGAGACTCCGTCTCAAAAAAACAAAACAAAACAAAACAAAAACAGGAAAATCTAGAGGAAATGGATAAATTCCATTTATCTAGGAACGTACAACTTCCCAAGATCGAACCAAGAAGAAATAGAATCTTGAACACACCAATAATGAGTAATGAAATTGAATTACTAATAAAAAAATCTCTCAACTAAAAAAAAAAACCCCAGGAGCAGATGGGTTCACAGTGGAATTCTACCAGACATACAAGGAAGAACTGATAGTAATCTTACTGACACTGTTCAAAAAACATTGAGAAGAAGGGAATCCTCCCTAACTCATTCTACGAAGCCAGGGTCACTCTGATACCAAAGCTAGGCAAGAACACAACAAAAAAGAAAACTACAGACCAATATCCTTGATGAACATAGATGCAAAAATCCTCAACAAAATACTAGCAAACAAAATTCAACAGTGAATCAAAAAGATATGCACTGCAATCAAGTGAGTTTTATTCCAACAATGCAAGGTTGGTTCAACATACACAAATCAATAAATGTGATTCACCACATAAACAGAATTAAAAACAAAAATCATATGATTGTATTAATAAATTCAGAAAAAGCATTTCATAAAATCCAGCATCTCTTCATGATAAAAGCCCTTACCAAAGTGGGAATAGAAGGAACATATCTCAAAATAATAAAAGCCATATATGACAAACTGACAGTCAACATCACACTGAGTGAGGGAAAATTAAAAGCATTACCTCTAAGAACTAGAATAAGACAAGGATGCCCACTGTCACTACTCCTATTCAACATAACAGAAGTCCTAGTTAGAGCAATCAGACAAGAGAAAGAAATAAAAGGCATCCAAATTGGAAAAGAGAAAGTGAAATTATCCCAGCTCCAGATTGACAGGCATAATAAGCAGGCTTATCCACCCCTCATGCCTGGCCCCCTTTACTTGCTGAGGCAGGAGCCCAAAGGACTCATTTCTGGAAAAATAAAACTGTCCTAGCAAAGAGACTTGTAGATACTGACATCTGGGTTCCCCCCACAGAAAGGACCATGGCCTTCTGACTGCCCACTGAGAAGCCCACCATTGACCCAGGTTTTTAGTGCCCCCTCTTTAGTTAAGAGAAAGACCTTTTTTTTTTTTTTTTTTTGAGACAGAGTCTTACCCTGTTGCCCAGGCTGGAGTACAATGGCGCGATCTTGGCTCACTGCAACCTCCGCCTCCCAGGTTCAAACGATTCTCCTGCCTCAGCCTCCCAAGTGGCTGGGATTACAGGCACCCACCACCACGCCCAGATAATTTTTGTATTTTTAGT
Source organism: Theropithecus gelada (assembly GCF_003255815.1). Lineage (NCBI taxonomy): Eukaryota > Metazoa > Chordata > Mammalia > Primates > Cercopithecidae > Theropithecus > Theropithecus gelada. Next base: position 65,113,060 of record NC_037684.1, read on the forward strand.
AGAGGTGAGGTTTCACCACGTTGGCCAGGCTGGTCTCGATCTCCTGACCTTGTGATCCGCTCTCCTCGGCCTCCAAAAGTGCTGGGATTACAGGCGTGAGCCACCGTGCCCAGCCAAGAGACCATATTAAGAGAGACAACAAATAACCAGAAAACAAGAAAGAATTCTTAAATAGCCTAAATGTTCAAAAAATGAATCTGAAGAAAACTCCCCCAATATTGAAGAAATGACAAAGAAGGACAATAGGAGAAAGAAGATGAGAAAATTAGAGCATTAATTTAGAAGGTCAAACATCCTACTATTCATAGTTCCAGAAAGAGAAAGCAAAGAAATAAAGGGGAGGAAACTATTTTAAAGATTGTATTAGGCCGGGCGCGGTGGCTCAAGCCTGTAATCCCAGCACTTTGGGAGGCCGAGACGGGCGGATCACGAGGTCAGGAGATCGAGACCATCCTGGCTGACACGGTGAAACCCCGTCTCTACTAAAAAATACAAAAAAACTAGCCGGGCGAGGTGGCGGGCGCCTGTAGTCCCAGCTACTCGGGAGGCTGAGGCAGGAGAATGGCATGAACCCGGGAGGCGGAGCTTGCAGTGAGCCAAGATCACGCCACTGCACTCCAGCCTGGGCGGCAGAGCGAGACTCTGTCTCAAAAAAAAAAAAAAAAAAAAAAAAAAAGATTGTATTAGAAAATATCTGAGAAGTGAAAGATATGAGTCTCCAGATTGAGAATGTCCATCAAAGGTCCAAAATGATGAATGAAAAAAAGATGCCACCAAGGTATATTCCTGTGACATTCAGACTCTTCTCTGAAACTAAGTATTTAAGGCTTCCAAAGAGAGAGAGAGAAAAAAACAGTCTCATACAAAGACTAGGCATAAGAAGGCATCATATTATACAACAGCAGCATCAAAAACTAGAAGAAAGTTCACCTTCAAAGAAATCCAGATAGAATTGACAAAATCAAAACCATAGCAGGAACATCCACAAACCTCTCTGTTTTGGCCAGATGAAGTAGAAAAAAAATATTTTAAATTTGTAGATTACAGTAATATAATGTGTTTGATTTAATAACTAAACTTCATACTTTATATATTCTAACATGTAGTTTTAGTTGCCATTGAATATCAAGAAGTTGATCATTCACTCCTGTAATCCCAGCACTTTCGGAGGCCAAGGCGGGCGGATCACGAGGCCAAGAGATCGAGACTATCCTGGCCAACATGGTGAAACCCTGTCTCTACTAAAAATACAAAAATTAGCTGGGCGTGGTGGCACATGCCTGTAGTCCCAGCTACTTGGGAGGCTGAGGCAGGAGAATCACTTGAACCCGGGAGGCAGAGGCTGCAGTGAGCCAAGATCTCACCACTGCACTCCAGCCTGGCAACAGAGTGAGACTCAGTCTCAAAAAAAGAAAAAAAAAAAAAAAAAAGTTGATCATGTACCAGGCAATAAAAAAAATGTCAGTACATTCCAAAGAAGTTGAAATTGTGTAAGTCAGATGCTTTGGCTGTCCTAGGAGCATTTGCTAATAATCTCAGGAATCAAAGGGCTTGGGTTTAAATAGCCACGTGGGGATGGGAGGCAATGGTGTGGAGTTACATGAAGCAGGGACTCTTGAAGGCTACACTCTCAGTGAAAGACTAGAAAGCAAAATAAAGCAAAAGACACAAACGGACGAAAAAACAAACACAGAAATAGGGAAGACCACAGAAAAAAAGCCCGTCTGCTTTGGCTTGTACGATGAGTGAGGAAGGCAAGTCTTTCCTGGAGATTCTTAGCTACGAGCCCGTCCGGATGTGAATCTGGGGTACACATGTACACTATCTTCATGGTCTGGCAATTTCTCAGCCAAAACTGAACTCAAAATATGGTTCTGAGCTGATAACATCTCCGAGGCAGTTGGCAAAAACAAATTCAGAATTTCTCTAGAAGGACAATTTTTCCACCCAGTTTTCCCACAGATAAAGCCCTAAGAAATATGAACTCATAATTGAAAAACAAGGAATTAAGCTACTGTGGGGAGGGGGTCAGTGAACCCAATAAACAGAAGGATTAGACTCCCAGTAATTATAGATAATGGAATTACACAAATCAGATTATAAAATAAAGATGTTTAGAATGAGTGAAGAAATAAAAGAATAAAACCACAAGGAAGGAACAGCATACTACTATAAAACAGGTCTGCCATTTTCATTGATTCTAAAACACGTTTCAACAGCTCTAAAATTAGGGAGTATTTTGCAACCAATGTGATAAGAGAGCATTGTCCGTAGTTTAGGAAGCATTGTTTGTTTCTTAGTAGTGTGTAAAATTGTGGTATGCCTTGGAGATGGGGTCTTTAGACATATATAATGTTTAATTATATCAGAGTCAGAAATCATTAAAGGAAAATGGTAGATTTTGTTATGTCAAAATATAAAGCTATTTTAGGTTAAAAAAAGCATCAAAAGACAAACTGGGAAAAGTATTTCCAAAATTTATGACAAAGAAGGGGTTAATGTCCTCACACTATAAAATAGGATATTAGTATGAGATGAGAATATGAATAGGAAATATATGAATGAAGAAATAGAAATACAAGAAAGTATTCAGTTTTACTAATTGGTAATAAAGGAAACAAAATAATGAAAAGTTTGATCATCCAATTTGTGAAGATAAAAAAATCAATATGCGAATTGTACTGCAAAATTGGCACTCAAACACTACAATCAGATTGGAACTTGGTATTGACTTTCTAGAGGGCAATTTGGCAAAATATATAAAAAGGATGCCACCTGACTGGATGATTTCACTTCTAGGCATTCTTCTAAAAAGACATAACCATGATTTTTAGCACATATTTACCCCTAAGGAAATTGCTCACATGCTCGTAATGGTGAAAAATGAGAACTTACTTAAACGTCGTCTTAGAATTTATTATTAGAATTATTAGAATTATATAGGTATATGGAACCATCATATAATAAATACTGACATATACTTAATGACGCAAAACATTTAATGACCAAAGCAAGGGCCCATCAAGACCTATTTATGAGGCTTTAGTATATTTTTGAGTAAAAAACATCAAGGTACAGACCAGTATGTAGTGTAGCTATCAATTATCTTAAAATAGCTAGAAAAAAAGACTTGGGTGTTTACACCTGAAAATGTTAGTATTCATCCTCTCCAGGGGTTGCGACTACTGGTGAATGTACTTTTTGTGCTTTTTTACGTTTTCCAAAATAAATAATGAAACTTTTGTTTATAGGTTAAAACATTATCTTGGCCAGGCACAGTGGCTCACAACTGTAATCCCAACACTTTGGGAGGCTGAGGTGGGTGGATCACGAGGTCAGGAATTTAAGACCATCCTGGTCAACATGGTGAAATCCTGTCTTTACTAAAAATACAAAAATTAGCTGGGCATGGAGGCGCATGCCTGTAATCCCAGCTACTCAGGAGGCTGAGGCAGGAGAATCACTTGAACCCGGGAGTCAGAGGTTGTGGTGAGCCAAGATCGCGCCATTGCACTCCAGCCTGGTGACAGAGTGAGACTCTGTCTCAAAAACAAAACAAAACAAAACAAAAAAACAAAAACATTATCTTAAAGGATAAAGAAATATAAGGGCTAATGACCACTGGTTTTGGCAACATGGAGGTGACTTTTCCACAGTGGGACATGTGTAAACAGGTGGTCATGGGTAGAAGAGTTATTGATAAGGGGCTGGAAACTCTTCTAGAAGTACCTTTCAAGGAGCTTGACTGAGAAGGGAAGGAAAGAGATGCAGTGGGTAGCTAGAGAGGTAGTTGGGTCATGGCAGAGTTTTTGTGTGTGTGTGTGTGTTTTTTTTTTTTCTTTTAAGATGGAAAAGACCTGAGTGTATGTAGGCTAAGGGAAGGAGCAGTGGAGAGGAAGAGGTCAAAGCTGGGGAGAGAGAACTGCAAACAGATAGAGAAGAACCTGGAGGGGGTGGGTAAGGAAAGGGCTATGTGATCCCAAGGATCCGGGTGAGGGGGAGGTCATGAGTTTGCTGTGGATCTAATCAGTGAGGATGCAGGGGTTATTCCAGAAGCACTTAGCCACCTGGGTATACAGACTGAGTAAGTGGCTTGACCTAAATCGGAGTGTCAGCCTGCTGGGTGGTGCACGGGAGTGAGGACATCAGTGCGAACATGGTTCAGGCGCAGTGATAGGGCACCAAAGCCAAGCTGAGCTGGGAAGTGAAGTCCAGAGAGGCCATTGGGTAGAAAGGAAATGAATAGTCTTATGTCTGTATCAGTAAGTATCGGCCAGGCGTGGCGGCTCACACCTGTAATCCCAGCACTTTGCCAAGGCAAGTGGATTGCCTGAGGTCAGGAGTTTGAGACCATCCTGGCCAACATGGTGAAACCCTGTCTCTACTAAAAATACAAAAATTAGCAGGGCATGATGGTGCATGATGGCGCACACCTGTAGTCCCAGCTACTCCAGAGGCTGAGGCAGGAGAATTGCTTGAACCTGGGAGGTGGAGGTTGCAGTGAGCCAAGATGGCACCACTGGACTCCAGCCTGGGCGACAGACTGAGACTCCATCTCAAGAAAAAAAAAAAAAAGTATCGAAATGCACAAAGGCAAAAGGGCAAAGGGCAAGGGGATTGAGAGAGCTGGTTTGATCTGGTCAAAGGTTGGGCTGTCGTTGTTTAGGAGTCTGGCTGTGGTGTGGCGCCTGGGATGACAGGACATAGGTGCATTTTGCAGTCATCTGGGTATGTCTTAGGTCCTCAAATGGTTAGCAGATGGAGGGCAGGGCTTTGACTCTTAAAGTGCTTTCCTTATACCAGTGGGCACTCTGCACTTCAGACAGACTGACTGCAAAGCAGATTCCTTCTAACAGGAAGACCCATTCCAATAGCAACGGCTCAGAAAGGCTGGCAAGTCAGTTCCCTTCTCTAAATACCCTCCCCTCTGCACTCGCAGCCACCTGTCTCCCTTTCCCAGTCTACACTGAGCCCCCGGCCACTTGTCTCCCTTTCCCAGTCTACTCTGAGCTCCCAGCCACCTCTTCCTTTCCCAGTCTGCTCTGAGCCCCCAGCCACCTCTCCCTTTCCCAGTCTACTCTGAGCTCCCAGCCACCTCTCCCTTTCCCAGTCTACTCTGAGCTCCCAGCCACCTGTCTCCCTTTCCCAGTCTACTCTGAGCCCCAGGCCGGCTGTCTCCCTTTCCCAGTCTACTCTGAGCCCCCGGCCGGCTGTCTCCCTTTCCCAGTCTACTCAGTACTTACAGAGAAGGACTTTCCCGCCAAGTTGGAGGACTTGACAACCTCTGTCACGCTGACATTCAGACACGAGTGGTCTGTGACAGGAGCAGCAGGCAGCGGGCAATGGCGAGACCCTGAAACTGAATGAGATTGGTGGGGCTGTAAATGGACCTCCAGGGAAGTAGGGGAGTTTGAGATTCTAGGTCTCAAGATCTCCATGAACCCATCTTCACACCCCCAGCCCTCTCACTCCTCCTTGGGCCCCCACTTCCTGAATCTGCTTGGTCCCAGCCAAGTTACGGTTCCTTCTCAATCATCCTTCTTCCTTCCCCGGTGAATCCGCAAGTTTCTATATCCTCAGGTCAGCGGCCATCACCAACCCAAATCCCCACCCCCACTCTTTCATTATGTCCTCCTGCAACCCTTTTTAAAAGGAATAAAGTTCTAGAAGTTCTCTTGAACTTCCTGTAGCTCTTGGGCATGCTACGAATGAAAGAAGCACCTGCCCAGGGATATTGTGCAGGACAGAGGCTCCAAGTGGGTGAGGAGGGCAGTAGTGCCAACAGTTAGTGTTTCTTTGACTTCCTTTTTTTATTACAGTTTTTTTTGTGTATATATATATACACACACACACACACATGTGTATATATACACACACATATATGTACATATATACACACACATACATATATACACACACACATATACATGTGTATATATACACATATATATTATATACATATATTTTGAGACAGTCTCCCTCTGTTGCCTAGGCTGGAGTGCAGTGGCATGATCTCGGTCACTGCAACCTCTGCCTCCTAGGTTCAAACGATTCTCCTGCCTCAGCCTCCCATGTAGCTGGGATTACAGGCGAGCACCATCACACTCAGCTAACTCTTTTTTTTTTTTTTTTTGTATTTTTAGTAGAGATGGGGTTGCTTAATAGTCTATAATGTGTCAAAAATCATTACTGTGTGCCTGCTGGTAGGCTTCATCCCTCCCTGCCGACTAAAGAGGGTTTGTAGAAGTCTGCTCCACCGAGGGTGGCATCATCAGACTGGTACTGATAGGGTCTAGAGTAGGGCTGGGAGTGGGGACAGTCTGTGAGAGAAATGGAAGGAATACAGTTTGAACAATAAGAGCTAACATGTATCGTTTACTGTATGCACACAAATTAGTAGCTACTTATTATCTCCATTTAAGTAAAAAAAAAAAAAGGTAGACAGGACACAAGTCACACATCCAAGGTCACACAGATAGTCAGTGGCAAAGCTGGGGTGTGAGCCCTACCCATCTGGCTCTGGCCCCGCGCCCTTGACAACCTGCTCGTGAGCACCTCTAGGTTAAGAGCTACTGCCACGAGTACGCGTCTCCTTCATGGTGTTAAAGAGATTCAGGGAAAGAGTGCCCTGCTGTGATGGAGTTTCATATGTCATCATCCACGAATTCAACTTGCCTGGAAGCAATTTCATTAGGAAGTGATATAATTTCTTGAGTTTCTTCTTTGTGCCAGATGCTAAGGAAATTGTGACACTAGGATACCCACACATGAACACAAAGGCATTATTGTCAGAAATCAGAAAGGTGTCATCATTGGAATGCTAGCAAGGCCACAGTGGGTTTCAGAGACGGAGTAAATACTCGTGGTTGGAGAGGAGAGGAGGGATCGGAGTTGGCTTCCCCGTAAGCATTCCAGCCTGGCTCATGTGTATTTTCATTCCGTTTTTCTTCTGGAATATTCTAAATGTGTTCACTCATTTTTAAAACAAATTTTTGAGTGTAAAGTAGCATTTCATTTATTCCCGAAATATTGATCAAGAATCTACTATATGCCAGGTGAAACCCCGTCTCTACTAAAAATGCAAAAAATTAGCCGGGCGAAGCGGCGGGCGCCTGTAGTCCCAGCTACTCGGGAGGCTGAGGCAGGAGAATGGCGTGAACCCGGGAGGCGGAGCTTGCAGTGAGCCGAGATCGCGCCACTGCACTCCAGCCTGGGCGACTAAGCGAGACTCTGTCTCAAAAAAAAAAAAAAAAGAATCTACTATATGCCAGGACATATCACGGACAAATGGAATAGATGGCACACAGGATATAATTCTGCCTGGGTGAATTTTCTTGTTTGCTCCAAAACGGTCTTCTACAAGCATCACTGGATACACATCCCCTAAGTCTAGTCTGTTCAGAGTTGGCAATTCTAGGGGAGGCAGTGGTAAGGAACATAGGCTCTTGCATGAGAATACCTGGGTTTGAATTCCAGTTCTGATTCTTCCTTGCAGACATGACGTTGGGTGCGTTATAAGTTTCCTCTCTAGTAAAAAGTTGCTAATACTAATACTATCTATTTCCTAGGGTTCACATGCTTCACTGCCTGGCCTCTGGTGCATGTTTGCAATGTTAGTAATCCATATTGCCATCCTTTGCATTATTCTAGGAGACCAGGGAGCTCACAATATGAGCTAATTTTTATAATTTACTATATGCACATAAATTGGCATCTTCTATTGTCTCCATTTTTTTTTTTTTGGAATGACATTCAAAGTCCAAAATTTCCAAACAGAAGACAACTAGCCCTGCAGGCCCAATTCTGTGGCAGGAGGCCAACTGCAACCCCTCCCTGTAGTCCTCCACCTTCCAGCTATGGCTCACCAGGCTGCTGAGGCTCAAGCCGGCGACCAGTGCTAGAGTCTGGGGGACCCCACAGCAAGCAGCTTGAAGGCAGTCACCAAGCCCTGGACCTGGCTCCAGTTCCATGACTGGGAGGGCTCCCCCTTCTCCTGCCACTCTGCCCTCTCCCCAGCATTGCCCTTCTCATCTCTTGTCTCTTTCTTTGCTCTGCATTCCCCGTTCCTCACCTTCTGTATCGCTGGCTGGAATGGCCTTCAGGACCAGCCCAGTGGCCCGCAGGGAAACAGTGACCTCTCGGGGCCGGTGGCTGAGCAAGGCCTGGGGAGGGGGATCAAGGAACAGGTGGAGGTCCTCAGGACATACCCTTTCCCCACGCATCCCCACATCCACAGTCTTGCCTCTCTCCCCTGTTTTCCACCCCTGCCATGAGCGTCTTTTTTTTTTTTTTTTCTTTTGAGCTGGGGGTCTCACTATGTTGCCCAGGCTGGTCTTGAACTCCTGGGCTCAAGTGATCCTCCTGCCTCAGCCTCCCAAAGCGCTGGGATTACAGGCATGAGCCACTGTGCCAGACCCTGTTTTGTCTATGTCACTACGGTCCCATAAGGGCTAGCAGATAAAGGCTTACAGCAGTCCCAGCCCTAGAAGTATGTTTAGCCTTCCAGACCCCAAAGAATAAATTTCCAGTGAAATCAGTTCAAGCATCTGGCCAGCTAGCGAGGAAGATATTTTTTAACAAGGAGTCAGGCCCCTTGTTCTTTAAATCAGATCACCTCCTAGGTCTACATGTAAGGCCAACTTAACCCACTCATCCCTGCAAAACTCCCTGAAGGCTGGGAACTCTGCAGGCAGCTTCAAGAAAAGAGGTAGAAACTTCCTTTGGCTCTGTCTGCTTCCCTGCTTGTCCTCGAGGCCCGCTCTCTCCAGCTGTACCTCTTGGCCACCTACTGACCACGCCCATGCACGCTGACCTTCTGGTAGCACAGGGAGAGCTCCGCCCCTGGGCCCTCGGCCACGCCTCTCCTCCTGGGTGAAAAGCCATCTGTGGGGAGATGAGAAGAGGCTTGGGGTGGAGGTTCCCAGCCCTCTCGCCCTGACTTCCCCACCTCTCTGAGGGCAGGAGCTGAGCTGCTGGGTTTACCCATCCCTCCATCTCCCTGGATGGAAAGGCGACACTTCAGGGGGCCAGGCTGCCTTTCAGTCTTTCGGGGGTTGGAGGGGATCAAGGGCAGCCTTGGCATTCAGCAGAGGTAGGGAACAGAGCAGGGACGAGCACTGAGGGTGTGGGGGTGCAGGCATCATCAGGTGAGAGGTGAGAGGATGAGAGTCTGGAGAAGCTGAGTCAGGATGACCTTTGGGAAAAGGGAGGCAGATGCTTACCTTTGGGGAATTTAGAATCTTGGATCTTCACCTTCAGCTCAATGAGGAAGATGTCCTCGGTAGGGTCTTGGCTCAGGTCACTGAAGAAGATCTGGAGAGAGGAAGGGAGGGTGGCATTTCCTGGTGTGATTTCCAAATCACTCTGTCCCTGATTTCCAGGGATCCAGGGCCATGGAGAACCCTTCCACATAAAGAAGACCTACTTCTTGGATTTGAGGTCTTGAAATTAATAACGATCTGATTCATTTAGAGATGAAGAAGGTAACGTTAATAACCAAGAGTATCTGGGTGTGTTCATGATTTGTGGCCTGATAACCAGTGTTTCCCCTGAGCCTGGGTATTTAATCTGTGGGGTCCTGGGATCCCTTGGAGCCTTCAGTGGGATGATTACCTTGACTGTGTAGATCTGGAAATAGATGGGTTGGGTGCCCATGCGGATGTAGTAGGTGATGACGTCTAGGATGAAGGGGTCCACAGTCTGGGATGAGTCCAGGGAAGGAGGCTGTGAGGGAGACAGGGAATGTCTTCACCATCTCCCCCAAGGCCACTGTGGGAGATGCCATTTTATTCAGAGAGAAACTCCAAGCCCCTACATCTCTGGGATGCACTAACCCAGTGCATCCTTCAACACATTCCAAACCTTTCCTACCACTGAATTTCCACTCCCAATCAAAATATTCCTGTCCAGAGCTCTGCCTCCCTAGGGAATCTGACTAATTTCAGTTCTACAGAGACTACTGAGCACTGCTATGTGTGAGGCACTGTGCTAAGTGACTGGGGGAGACAAGATGCTGGAGAGTGAAGCTAATGAGAGAGCCAGGACTGGGTTCTAGGCTTGGATGGGCTACTTGCCATTGGCCAGGCAGGTGTGGGCAAGTTATTCAAACTCTTTGAGGCCTGAATGTCCTTCTAGAGAAAATGAGAGGTTGAACCAGATGATCTGATGTCTCTTTCAGCTCTGGTGGTCCCTGCATCTATTAATAAACTAATTGGCTGGGCATAGTGGCTCACGCCCGTAATCCCAACACTTTGGGAGGCTGAGGCGAGAGGGTCACCTGAGGTCGGGAGTTCGAGACCAGCCTAACCAACATGGAGAAACCTCATCTCTACCAAAAATACAAAATTAGCCAGGCGTGGTGGCGCATGCCTGTAATCCCAGCTACTTGGGAGGCTAAGGCAGGAGAATTGCTTGAACCCAGGAGGCAGAGGCTGTGGTGAGCCAAGATTGTGCCATTGCACTCCAGCCTGGGCAACAAGAGTGAAACTCCATCTTAAAATAAAATAAAATAATTCAGGTTTGCATGTTATTGGGAATGGACTACGCATCTTGTCTTCCAGTCCTTCCCTGGTCCCATATGATGATAAAGCATAGTGACTGGTTTTTCAGAACATCTACATAGAATGTAATAGTGTCAGGGCTAGAAGGAAGCTCAGAGTTGATCTCATCCAACTCATATCCGGTCCTGTAAGAGCTCTTCTGACTCTCACATCTGGTGTACTGAAATATTGTTCCTTTCAAAAGGGTCACACTGAGGAGCTATGAACGTATTCTAATAATGCTGTCATTGCTCACAATGTTTCTGGTCTCTTCATGTGGCAATTGCTTTTGGAGTAAGCATAGGGCCTTTCAAATTGTTAAATACAAGGAGAAAGGGAAAACCAAAATCTTACAGTGTCCTGGCAGAGAAAAATAGCTACCAGCAAAGGAGCACCAATGGGGCCTGCATCAAATGTTCCCACTGTAATATCCTCCAAGTTTCAAGGAAAAGGTATTTTAATGCCCAGCTAAATGGTCTCCATGTGTATGCAAAGACATTTTCCGATAAGGTATAATCCAGAAAATGTGCATCCCTAAATGTCCTTATTTGAATAAAATATGTAGGAAGACACCCTCATCAATCAAATGATAAAGCAAAATGGAGAGCTCAGTAAAGTGGCAAGTTAAAAAACAGATATGTAAAAGTGGTAAATTAATGTTACATTTTTTTACTGCAGTTTTTAAAACTAAAATAAATATGTATAAATCAATAGCTTCCTTTTAGCTTCAGGCACTACCCATATAATGGGATAAAGATAGCATTCGCAATAGTAAGGAACACTATCACACACGAGTAATAAATTTAGTGAGAATTGGACAGAAGCTGTATGATGCAAACTTTACACTTATACCGAGGGATATATAAGGACACTTTGACAAATGAAGAGCTATACCATGCTCCTAGAGAGAAAAACTCAATATGCTAAAGATTCTAATTCTCCCCAAATTTCAACTGAAATCCAATAGGATTAAAAATAATAACAAAAACAAAACTTGAAATTCTAAAGTTTATCAGGAAGATAAATAAATAGGCATATTCTGAAAAGTTTTGAAAAAGAAGAACAATGGGGTAGGCAGGCTTCTATCATCAGATATTAAAATATCAAAAGGCTAATTTGTACAGAAATGAATAAATCAAAGAGAGAGTACGTATGTACTAAATACTTACAAGCACATGTAAGGATCATGTACTACATACAAGCACATGTAAGTATCATGTACTAAATACAGGCACATGTAAGTATTTAGCAAATGATAAAAGTGGCATTTCAAATTGCTACAGCAAGACGATTTATGCAAAATAGCTTTAGGACAACTAGCTCAACATTTGGAAAAAATAAAATGACATACTTCACACTAAACACTAAAATTAATTGCAGATAGGCAATTAATTAAATGTAAAAATTGAGACATGGAAAGTGTTAGAATAAATTATCAGTGAACATTTATTTAAGCTTTTGAAAGCATGACTCCAAAGGCAGAAACTGTAAAGAATAAAAGTGGTATGTTTGACGACATCCAAGTATTAAACTTCCGCAAGTCAAAAAGTGGATAGGCAAGTTACAACCGTGGGAAAAAAATCTGCAACATATGTGACGACAAAAAGGGTAGAATTGTCTTACTATATAAAAGCCCTTTCAAACCGGTAAAAGATGAGTTCCCTCTCCACTGCCAGCCACGGTTGGGATATGGCAGCGTGGGTTTGTGGTTAGGAGAGGGTGCTCTAGAGTCAAGCTGCCTGGTTCCAAGTGGCACTCCACCACTCACTTTGTGACTTCAGGCAAGATACTTACTTTCTTTGTGCCTCAGTTGTTTCATCTGTAAAACGGGACTCTGGTGACAATAGTACCTAGCAATAGGGGCACCTGCCTCTGGGCTGCTGTGGGAATTACATGAGCCGCCCTATGCGTAAGTGTTTAGAACAGTGCCTGGTGCAGCATAAGTGCTCAGGAAACATCAGCTATTACAATCATAGAAAAATGATTCATTCCACTATAAAGACACATGCACACGTATGTTTATTGCAGCACTATTTACAATAGCAAAGACTTGGAACCAGACCAAATGCCCATCAATGATAGACAGGATAAAGAAATTATGGCACATATACACCATGGAATACTATGCAGCCATAAAAAAGAATGAGTTAATGTCCTTTTCAGGGACATGGTGAAGCTGGAAGCCATCATGCTCAGCAAACTAACATAGGAACAGAAAACCAAACACCTCATGTTCTCACTCATAAGTGGGAGTTGAACAATGAGAACACATGGACACAGGGAGGGGAACATCACACATCGGGGCCTGTCTGGGGATGGGGAGCAAGGGGAGGGAGAGCATTAGGACAAATACCTAATGCATGCAGGCCTTAAAACCTAGATGATGGGTTGATAAGTGCAGCAAACCACCATGACACATGTATACCTATGTAACAAACCTGCATGTTCTGCACATGTATCCCAGAACTTGAAGTAAAACAAAAATAAATAAATAAATTGTTAAAAACAAAGAAAAAAGACCACAGGAAGCTCACACAAGAAGGAATATAACTGCCCTACACACTTATGAAAGAATATTTTACTTAATCTTTTCCAAGGTGGTCTGGTCCAAAGTAAGTGCCTGGTAAGTGTTCCGAGTGAATTCAAAGCCACTAGCTGGTTAGGGCCCCTCTCTCGAATTCCCTTCCTGCCTCATCCCACCCGACTCTTAAGGTCAAGGGTCAAGTACAGCAGCGAAAAGATAGCCCCCTCTTACCCCCATTTCACCCTTGCTGCCCACTTGGGCTCCTCCTTTCTCCCCTCTGCCCAGACCCTGCTCCCCTCCCTCTCTCCCTCCCAGGTACCCTCACCCTCCCTTACCATCTCAGCCAGCTTGTGGATGGCGGGGCACAGCGTGTTGACGTTGCTCTGGTACCACGGGTCTGCGCGGCCCAGGAATGTAGCCAGCTCTCCCAGCTCTGGCTGCCTGGATGCTGCAGGCTTCTGGGGGAAAGGGGATAGGGCAGACCTCGTCAGGCCCTCTCTCCAGCTCTGCCTTCCAGCTGCCATCAGCCTAGGCTGTGTGAATATGGTCAAGTCACTTAACCTCTTGGGGCCTCAATTTCTGCATGTGAAGCCACATCGTTGTTCTGTTTTATAAACTCAGATGAAGCTAGAATATATTTTGCTGAGGGTCACTCACCAGGGACATTGAAAAATGATCACCGACTTTAAAGGGGGAGAGACAAGTATGTCTTTGACCTTACTGCTTCCCAATAGGAAGTGGAGTGTGCAGTAGAAGTGGAGTGTGCAGTAGGAAGTGGAGTGTGCAGTAGAAAGTGGCGTGTGCAGTAGGAAGTGGCGTGTGCAGAAGTGGAGTGTGCAATAGGAAGTAGAGTGTGCAGTAGGAAGTGGCATGTGCAGTGGAAGTGGCGTGTGCAGTAGGAAGTGGAGTGTGCAGTAGGAAGTGGCGTGTGCAGTAGGAAGTGGCGTGTGCAGTAGGAAGTGGAGTGTGCAGTACAAGTGGCGTGTGCAGTAGGAAGTGGTGTGTGCAGTAGAAGTGGCATGTGCAGTAGGAAGTGGCATGTGCAGTAGGAAGTGGAGTGTGCAGTAGAAGTGGAGTGTGCAGTAGAAGTGGCGTGTGCAGTAGGAAGTGGCGTGTGCAGTAGAAGTGGAGTGTGCAGTAGGAAGTGGCGTGTGCAGTAGAAGTGGCGTGTGCAGTAGGAAGTGGCGTGTGCAGTAGGAAGTGGAGTGTGCAGTAGGAAGTGGAGCGTGCAGTAGGAAGTGGCGTGTGCAGTAGGAAGTGGAGTGTGCAGTGGAAGTGGCGTGTGCAGTAGAAGTGGAGTGTGCAGTAGAAGTGGCGTGTGCAGTAGGAAGTGGCGTGTGCAGTAGGAAGTGGTGTGTGCAGTAGGAAGTGGAGTGTGCAGTAGGAAGTAAGACCTGCAAGTGTGGGTCTGTCCCCCCTACTAGATCAATGGACTTCACTGCCTGAAATTTCCTTTCATGTCATACCAGAAAGTGTGGGGTTTGTGTGTATGTGTGTGTATGAGAGAGGGGAGGGAAGGAGGGGGAGAGAGAGAGAGAGAGAGAGAGCCCTGTGTTTGAGAACTTTGCAACTAATTCCATTACCTACAAAAACAAAATGAATATCAGCAGCAAGCAGGCTGCCATCAAGAGAGAGACCCAATCTCTGGCCACATTCAGCCCCCAGAGCACCGTCTGCAGCCTCTGAAACAGAAGACTGCTGACGTCTGTCCCGTCTCCACATCCTAAGGATGCTTTTTCTAGTCCCTGCGCCGGGGATGTGGGGAATGCGAGGCTGCAGGTGTGTCCCTGCCCAGCCTGCCCTGTCTCTGCCCCGCCACCGCCTCCCCGCGGTCCAGTCACCTCAGGTGCCAGCACGGGGATGTAGTAGAGCTGCAGGCTGAGTCTGGGAGTAAGGCAGAACTTCTGGGTCTCCCGTTTCCTAGCAACGGGCAGCAAAGCAGAGGAGGTTAGGGGCGGGTCTTGGCTTCAAAGAGACTCGGCTCTGCTATTTGTTATCTCTGGACCTTGGGCAATTTGTGTCATCTTTCTGAGCCTCTGCTTTCTCATCTACAAAATGGGTACAGTAATGTCTCCCTCGCAGGATGGCGATGAGGGTTCACGGAGCTAACAAACACAAAGCAGGGACTGCGGTGCTCTGTGACGGCTGCTGGCACTGTGTGGCATCCTCCTCTGTCCCACCCTGGCCTCTGCCTCCCGACCCTCTCTTGCCGCTTTGTGATCCTTCACCAGCCCATGCCAGGCCCACCTGTGCCCCTGACCAGCGCCCACCCCCAGGCCCCACCTTGGAGCCCCACCTGAGTCTGTGGTAGGCCTGGGCCAGGCGCCCCAGCATCCTGTCATCTCCCAGCACAAGTACCCGGGCTGTGTGCAGCCGGGAGACACCGGGCAGCACTTCCCCATCCCCACCGGGCCTGCCTGTCCTCCGGTGCAGCCCTGGGGGCCCGTCCCAGCCGCCAGGCATCAAGAAGTCCAGGGGCCACGCACGCTTCTTGATGCCGCCTTTGCGCTGCAGCCCAGCTCGCTCCATCTCAGGGCTGCTGGGTGCAGGCAGCTCATCAGCCCCCGGGGGAAGGTCCCGCTCGATGCCGCTGTCCGTGGACAGCACGGAAACCCGGGCCAACTCCCGGTCTGGCCGGAGGCCCTGCAGATCCAAGACCTCCAAGTCAGCACTGAGGCACAGCTGGGATCTCGGGCGAAGGAAGAGCACCAATTCCTTCCCTGGGATGGGGGAACGAGGGCAGTGAGGACACGTAAGGCTGGCAGGGCTATATTCCTGATTCCAACCAGTCCTCCTCAGAGGATACACACACACACAGAAACACAGACAGACACACAGACACATAAGGACACACATATGAACATGCACAGAGACACACACACAGACACAGAGACACACACACAGACACAGAGATACACAGATGCACACACACACGTACAGACACAGACATACAAACACACACACATGCACACACAGACACACACACAAACACACTGACAAACACACACATGCACGCATATGCACACACACAGACACAGACATATACCACTGTTTCCAGACAGCTGCAGGGGCACGTACAGAGCTGCTCCTCGCCGGTCCACAGGTGGAAGGTGATGTAGGGGCTGGGCAGGGGAATGCTTGGTGGCCGCTCTTGGACAGGGTCACCTGCAGAAAGGAACAGGCTATGGAGGCCATGGAGGAGTCCATGGGACCCTCCCCATCTGCCATCCCCATCCTGCTCAGCTCCTGTGCGGGGTCTTAGAGGGGTGGCAGGGACTCTCTCCACATCTGGTCTGCCTTTCCATCTCTGCCACCACCAGCCCATCCAGGGCCCAACAGTGCAGCTGTCCCCTCCCTGTCCAACAATGCTTAGTAGCTATGTTTCCTTAAACCTAGCTCAGCCTTTAGGGGGTCTTCACAAACCAGCTCACAAGGCCTTTTCCAACCTATTCTCCTATGCTGGCCACGCCTTCAGCCCTGTGCAGCCACCTGACTGGCTTCCCCGCTGTTCTTAAAATGCCCTGCCTGCATCCAGACGAGGCAGGAGAGACCCCTTCCCTTCTCAGGGCTGCTTCCAATATCTTGCACGCAGCAGACACTCAATTAACATTCGCTGCTGTCAGTGATGCTGACAAGAACTCATCAGCAAAGTTTGGGGGCAACAGGAACTCTGGGCAGTCCAGGGGAGAGACCAAGACCAGCCATTCTTCCTGCTCCTCTTTCTAGAATAGTTTCTGACCACGCCAGCGGCCCACGGTGGTCATTCCCTCCAGCAGACTTTGTCTGCACACTGGGCACACCTCCCATGTGGCCTTAGGATTTGGCTCTGTATTCTTGTTTCATTTCTATATTGCTGTGGCTTCCCTGTCTTGAGGCTGCAAGCTTCTTAGGGGAGAGCAGCTAGTGTTCTACTGCCTGCCAGGTCTTATTCTACTCACCTGGCACACAGTGTAATCATTTCTCTGGATCCTGCCAATAGCCGTGGGCAATGGGTGACATTATTATCCTCAATTTACAGGGGAGGAGACAGGACACGGAGAGGTTGAATGACTGGCCCAAGGTCACATAGTAAATAGCACAGTGAAGACTTGAACCCAGGCAGCTCAGCTCCAGAGTCCCTGCTCTTACCCCCAACACAGTGCTTATAACCACTGCTCCATACTGCCCCCTACAGCCACAGGGGCTTGACGGGGCTGCTGCCTGGTCATTCAGATGCACAGGGCTAAGCCAGGTGTGGTGGCGTGTGCCTGTGGTCCCAGCTGTTCGGGAGGCTGAGGTGGGAGGATCACTTGAGCCCAGGAGGTCAAGGCTGCAGTGAGCCATGATCGCGCCACTGCACTCCAGCCTGGGTGACACAGTGAGACCTTGTCTCAATAAATAAATAAATAAATAAATAAATAAATAAAATAAATGCACAGGGCAAGTCTGGGCAGGAGACAGATGCCCTTGGATGTGGCTTGGGGGCAGCCCAGATGATCTTGCCTGATCCATGCAGAGTCACTGGTGAGTGTTAGCAAGGGGCCACAAGGGGAGCAAAGCCAGATTGGCCCCAGGGTTTGTTCCAGCTTGGGGTGCAGGAGCAGCTTTTTCTATGTGGGATCAGAGGCAGTGTAGAATATTAAAGCAAAAGAGTGGAAAACTTCAAAGATGGAGTCTTGAGGCAGGGACTGTCCTGCCCACCTCACCCAACTGCTGGGGCCTCCACCCAACCTGGGCTGCCAAGTTCAAACCCAGGGCCTGGCACACTAACCTCTTCCAGTGGATTCCAGTCCTTAACCCCATGCCTTATAACTACAGGTGCACGATGAGAGACCATGCATATCTGGGACATGCAGGCTGACCCATTCCATGATACTTTGGGCGACCATGAAACGGGACCCAAATCAGAACCATCCTACAACAGCCAGGAAACACATATTCGGAATGTTTCTCTGGGCTATTTCAGATGCCCCCATCCACATGGGGCTTGAGTCAGAGTAGGCATTATCTTACCTATATTATGCCTTGCATAAGATAAGGCGTTATCTTATAAAAATGCAAATAAGGAAGGGTGAGGAGTAAAACTCTATGATACCAGATACAGACGATGTTGACTCATCTGCTCTTTTAGATACTCTGGTCCTTGGACAATCAAATCCTTTGATTACTACAGCTGAGTGGTGAACTAGACAGCCTGGATTTGTATCTTGCCTTTGCCACTTACTGCCTTGGGTGATCTTGGGCAAGATATTTAACTTCTTTCTAACTCAGTTTCGTCCTCTGTAAAATGGGGATAATAATAGTTTCCAGCTTATAAGTTGACTGTGAGGTTTCATTGATTTAATACAGTATAGGCAATATATTTAAATATATGTAAGGTGATTAGAACAGCAACTGGAGTATAGTAGGGGCTCTGTGGGCAACAGCTGTTATCAGGACCAAATTTCCCGCCTTCTTTTTTTTTTTTTTGAGATGGAGTTTTGCTCTGTCACCCAGGCTGGAGTACAGTGGTGCGATCACGGCTCACTGCAACCTCTGCCTCCTGGGTTCAAGTGATTCTCCTAACTCAGCATCCCCAGTAGCTGGGACTGCAGGCGCGCACCACCACGCCCGGCTAACTAAACCCTCTACTACGTTAGTAAAGGGTTTCACCATGTTGGCCAGGCTGGTCTCGAACTCCTGACCTCAGGTGATCCGCCTGCCTCGGCTTCCCAAAATGCGGGGATAACAGGCCTGAGCCACCGCTCCCGGCCTAATTACCGGCCTTCTTAGTTCCGGTCTTAGCAAATCCGCAGGCTGCCCCCACTCCCCAGGCTCCTGCCTCCCAGACAGAGGCAGGTCCAGCACTGCTCTCTGGCGCCCCCTGCGGTGCAGTGAGCTGCGCCCGCGGGGGCCCTTGGCAGGGTCCCCCAATCGCCCATCGCTTACCACCTCTGCGCCCCGCCGCGGGCCCCAGCAGCGAGCAGTAAATCTCCTCCAGCCTCTCCACGTGTCCCTCCCGGCTCGGGCTGGCCTCACTGGCCATCTGCTCCACGGCGGCCACCACGGCGTGGAAATACTGCTCCAGGGTGCGGCGAGGGCTGGCCTGTCCGGGAGGGGCGCAGAGCCTGGGTCTTGGCCCAGCGCCCATGCACCCCACCTCCTAAGCCAAGTCCGCAGGGCCCTGGCAGCCCAAAGTGACACCTCCCCGCTGCCCCTGGTGGACTGGCAGAGCTTCCCCCCAAGGCTTCTGGATCTCACATTCAGGGCCCCACACCTGCCCTGCAAGTGGGGGTTCCCCTCTGCCCCTCACACGCTGATAGCGGGAGACTGCTGGTCTGTATCATCTGTTACCCAGAGGGGCAGAGACGGCCGCTAACGCCCACCTCCTGAAAGCGTCACCCAGCACTTGGATCCATGTTCTAGCCCCCACTAGATTGTGAATTCCCGGGAGTCAGGGAATTTTGTGTTTCGTTCACAGCTGCATCTCCAGCACTTAGAACAGCTCACTGCACCAGGCGTTGTTCTAGGGGCTGGGATAACAGCAGCAAACGAAAAGACAAAAATTTGGGAGCTCCTATTGTTGTGTGTATATGGCAGGAGGAGCGGGCAATCAACAAGATAAGTAAAATTTATGGTATGGTACATAACAACAATAAGCACCAAAGAGAAAATAAAGCAGAGAAGGAGGATGTGGAATTTGAGGGAGGGGCTAAATTATTTAAATTGCGAGATCTGGGAAGCCTCCCTGGGAAAGTGACTTTTTTTTTTTTTTTTTTTTTTTTTT